>NW_028155743.1:12500-137479 GCF_963454915.1 Gymnoscopelus microlampas | reverse complement strand
AGAGAGAGAGAGAGAGAGAGAGAGAGAGAGAGAGAGAGAGAGAGGCACAGAGAGAGCGAGACACAGAGAGAGCGAGAAAGACAGAGAGACACAGAGAGAGAGAGAGAGAGAGAGAGAGATAGAGAGAGAGAGAGAGAGAGAGAGAGAGAGAGACAGACAGAGAGAGCGAGAAAAACAGAGAGAGAGAGAGAGAGAGAGAGAGAGAGAGAGAGAGAGAGAGAGAGAGAGAGAGAGAGAGAGAGAGAGAAGGGGGGGGGCAGGAGAAACTGAATGAAGATCAGTACCAAGAGTAAAGTAGACCACATGTAAACCATTGGTTCTCAAAGTGGGGTCCGGGGACCCCCATGGGTCCTTGAGGTAGTTCCAGGGGGTTCCCAGCTAAATGATGGATAGTTAGGAACCAAATGGACCCTTACAGGTCTGTCACTGTAGAGTTAAATTAACATTGATTTTACAATATAAATTGGGGTCCCAGAGATATAAATGCCATTAAAAGGGGGTCCGTAGCCTAATGCATGTCAAACTGGGGGTCCTTGAAATTAAACTGGTTGCGAATCACTGCTAGAGCCGTGAAAAGCTTCTCTCATGGGGGTCCCTGGCATATCTTTTCAATGTCAATTTGGGGGTCCTTGACATGATAAAAGTTAGAGAACCACTGATGTAATCTAAGTCAGTGGTTCTCAAACTTTTTTATGTCAAGGACCCCCAAAATTATATGTATTTGACCGCGGACCCCCATCTAAAAATATTTAGTTCCAGGGACCCCTCAGAAGCAAAGATTTGAGTTAAAAATGTTGACTTTAAAAATATATATATTCAAAGATTTGCCCACATTTCCAAGATTAAAACAAAATAGCAGATCTACAAGCTCATATAGCGCGGCACTCGGTGCCGCGCTATTTACTTATTCTTCCCTGACATGTGATGTGATTTTATTTAGCTTGTAGATCTGCTATTTTTGAATAGCCAAAGTATAAAAGGTCATAATTATTCTGATGCTATATTTACACATTTTGCTGGGGACCCCCTGGGACCCCCTCAAGTACCCCTGGGGGTCCCCGGACCCCACTTTGAGAACCAAGGCTATAGAGCACTGAAGTCTGATGTCACTGCCACTAGAGGGCGCTGTTTCACGGGTTCGAGGCTTTATTTTTTGTGTTGAAATCCCCATTTGGGAATGTTAGATCAGGTCATATAAGAACTGTGTTCCAAACATAAACACACCACCCTGGTGTTTATGTCAGGGGGCGTGGCTCTGCATCGTTTATGACATTGGTTCTCAAATTGGGGTACGGGGACCCCCAGGGGTACTTGAGGGGGTTCCAGGGGGTCCCCAGATGATGGATAGGAACCCCAAATGGACCCTTATGGTTCTGTAACTCTGAGAGTGTACAAATGGAACCAAATGGACCCTAACGGGTCCATTTGGTTCCATTTGTACACTCTCAGAGTTAAATTAACATTGATTTTATAATATAAATTCGGGTCCCAGAGATATAAATGCCATTAAATGGGGTCCGTAGCCCTAATGCATGTCAAACTGGGGGTCCTTGAAATTAAAATGGTTGTGAATCACTGCTAGAGCCGTAAAAAAACTTCTCTTATGAGGGTCCTTAGCATATATTGTCAAATGGGGGTCCGCGGGGGCTAATAAGCGTCTATTTGGGGGTCCCTGACATGAAAAAGTTTGAGAACCACTGGTTTACGACATTCATTCATATTTGATACAGCCTGTTTCTGGCGAAAATGGAATTAATTCTGCCTTAAAAGTCTTAAGAACTACTATTTCCGGGTCGGATATCACTGTCCCCACAGCAGCCGCGTTCATGGGAAATGTAGTTTTTGGGTTGTTTGACTCGTTTCTAGTGTTTATATTGTGTTACTCTTTGGGTAAATGTGTACATTTACACCTTCAGTCGATGCTTCATATCCATATGAGTCAAATTGCCGAGGTGGCGTGTTTATTTTTGGAACACAGTTCTTATGCCTTGCCATGGGAGCGTGGAAGAAGAAGGGAAAACGTTTAAACCAGGGGTAAAGGACACCTTAAAGCCATAGTGCCAACATGTTGGCACAGGGGATGGTGATCACTGGCCAGTGATGGAAAAAGTACTCACATTTCATACTGAAGTAAAAGTATCAATGTAAAAACACTGGCCCTCGTTTATCAACGCGGTGCAGCCCAAATAATGGGCGTACGGCGAGATCACCGCACCTTTCAGCATTTATCAATACATCCTGACATGGGCTTCATCCTACCGTAGGCTAAAATCTCACGTCTGGTCGTTGACTTTGGCTGCGCTATCTCCATGCTATCTCTCATTAATGCGGAGCGGGACGGGACTCGCCCGTCCGACGGTCCGAGTCTCACTGGGAAATGGGAATAGCCTACATGACGGCTTTATTTTAGTGTAACTCCAACGCGCACTGCTCGGTATGGGTTAAATAAATTAATATACAAACGTATTCCATTCATGGCGATGTGATTGGTATCATAATATGTCATTCATGTAGGCTACAAGCCTACCTGACAAAGATTACGGTACGGATTACATGAGTGTGCGTGTGTGTGTGTGTGTGAGAGAGAGAGAGGGGCGTGTGCGTGTGTGGCGAGGTGAGCGGGGGGAACGCTTTCTTATTGGCTTTTCATGACTTTGGTCGTATTCTAGTTCTTCTTCATGTCGTAAAATCGGGGCATTTTGAGAATATTTAAGGGCGTGTTATTTAAATGACGCTCGTTTTCAGACGTGAGATTTATCAAAGCTCCGACCTGATGTACGCTTAAATGTGACTTAGACGTTGGTGTACGGCCGAATATATGGACAAATATGCGCCGGTTTATACGCTGCGTTGATAAATGAGGGCCACTCTGTTACAAGTAAACGTCCGGAATTCAAAATGTACTTGAGTAAAATACAAAAGTATTGGTATTATAATGTACTTAAAGTACCAACAGTATGCTCATTATGCAGAGTGTCCCATTTCAAGTTTTCAAATGCATACAAATCTTTTGAAAATAGCAGATCTACGAGCTCACAATGTGTCGCATCGCAACGCATTGTGAGCTTGTAGATCTGCTATTTTCAAATGGCCGAAATGTATATAGGGCTGAAGTGGTTAATGTATGTTTTGTAATAATAATCAAAATCTACAAAGTAACTAGTAACTAAATGTTTCAAATAACTGTTGTGGAGTAGGTATAATATTTGTCTCTGAGATGTATTGGAGTAGAAGTAAAAGTATTGGCAATTGGAACTAATCAAGTAAAGTACAAATACCACAAAAAATGAAATATTTCATCTGTTCTTACACATATGCTTGCCTTTGTTTGCTTAATACAAAAAAGAAGAACGTAATGTTCCTGATACAACATGCCGATATAAATAATATCTGCATAAACATCTTCTAAACATTGCCACAACTTGCCCTAAAAAGATGGCGGCAGTTTCACTGCCCGGCCGATGTAGCTGGACATTCTGTGGCTTGATAAAATATGTAGCAAAGATGCAGAACAGAAGGTTAGCTTAGCTAGTGAGAGTTAGTGGTTCTCAAAGTGGGGTCCAGGGACACCCAGGGGTCCTTCAGGGGGTTCCAGAACGTCCCCAGCTAAACGATTGGTAACTGAGAGTATACAAATGGTTCCATTTGTACTGATGGCATGGACGCCATCATGATACTACAGCCGCTAGAACGGCAAAAGAACAACCTATTTTGTCATTCCCAAAAGGGGCGGCAGTCTTCGCCCTATTCTCGATCTGGCTAAAGCGGTTAAAGTTCTGCATGCTTTCCCCAGCTCGTGTTCTTCAGGCCATGTCGAAAGGCCTATAATGGTTCACCACGATCGACTTGAAGGATGCGTATTTCCAAATTCCCATCAATCCATCCTGTTGGAGGTACAGTACCTCCGGTTCGCCTTCGAAGGGGTGACGTACGAATTCATGGTCCTTCCCTTCGGCTTGTGCTGGAGCCACAGACATTTACCAAATGGTGGCGATCCTCTCGCCAGAGGTCTGACTATACTGAACTATCTGGACGACTGGCTATTTTGCGCTCACTCCGAGTAAAGTAACAGTACATTAAAAGTATAATGAAGTACAGTACTAGATTCAAAACGGGAGGCATACGTAAGTCCGACATCCCATTTCTCCGACTACGTGGCATCCGCGTGCGGTTAGGGTTAGGGTTCGGGTTAGGTATAGGGTTAGTATAGTAAACGTCGGAGGCATGCGCTGTCGGAGGAATGGTCTGTCTATGGCAAGCCGTTTTAACATTTAATCGCTAGACTGGATGTGTATAGTAGATATCTATAATTCAGTTCTTCCTAGTCAAAACTAACGTTTCGGATATCCATAATGACATTCCTCCTAGGAGGAACTGTCATTTGAGATATCCGAAACGTCATTCTTCCTAGGAGGATTGACGTCACTTTTCCCATTCATGTGTATTGGGCTTTTAGTTTTGGATATCAGTAACTGCATTCTGGATATCTAAAACCAACATTCTGGATATATGCAATAGAATTCTTAATAGGAGGATCTACTCTTTCAGATATCTACAATGCAGTTCTTACTAGGACAAACTACCATTTTAGATATCCGAAATTAAAAAATCATTCCAGACCTCCATAATTACATTTAGTATATCCATTAATACATTGTTACTAGGACAAATGGAATTATGGATATCCACAATTCATATTATTACTAGTAAAAATGTAATTTCAGATATCTGCAATTAGTATTATGACTAGGAACAATACAAATACAGATATACATAAATATGTTATGGATATCTGGTGACAGGTAGATAAGACGCCATTTTAACATAAAAGGGTTGATTGACTATCTACAATTATATTTTAGATATCTCAAATAGCATTTCTCCTAGTAAAAACTGTATTCTTACTAGTCATAATGGTAATTAAATATATCCAAAAGACATTCTTACTAGTAGAAATTGTATTTCACGATATCTAAAGCTGTATTTGTCCTAGTCAAAATTAATCTTGAAATCCTTAAAAAAAATAAGTAGCCGGTTTAACATTTAATAGCTAGACTGAATATGTATAATAGATATCTATAATTCAGTTCTTCCTAGTCAAAACTAACGTTTCGGATATCCATAATGACATTCCTCCTAGGAGGAACTGTCATTTGAGATATCCGAAACGTCATTCTTCCTAGGAGGAATGACATCACTTTTCCCATTCATTTGTATTGGGCTTTGAGTTTCGGATATCCGTAATTGCATTCTGGATATCTAAAACCAACATTCTGGATATCTACAATTGAATTCTTACTAGGAGGATCTACTCTTTCAGATATCTACAATGCAGTTTTTACAAGGACAAACTACCATTTTAGATATCCGAAATTAAAAAATCATTTCAGACCTCCATAATTACATTTTGTATATCCAAAATGTAATTAAATATAACCACAATTCATATTATGACTAGTACTAATCGAATTATGGATATCCACAACTGCAATTGTGCTAGGAACAATACAGTTCAATATATCTGTATTTATATTATCGATATCCGTAATTGTAATTCTTCCTATCCATAATGCAGTTTTAGATATCTATAACTGCAATATGATCGCTTTCCTTCCACCTGCAGAGGGCGCTGTTTTCCTTTTTTTTTTATGGGTTCCCAAGATCGAATGCTCATTGATGCTTCAGTATAATCCTATACGAGCAAATTACCACGCTGATTGTCAAATACATTTATTATGTTAATGTCGCCGTTGTCTGAAATTAGTCCAATGGTCACCTTTGTTTAGGGTTACACATGTCCTCTCCATATCCAGATCACACTGGAGCCATGTTGGTTAATTATATCAATGTCAGTTGTTGCCTAGGTCAGTGGTTCTCAACATGAGGTCCGGGGACCAACAAGGGCCATTAAGGGGCTCCCCAGCAAATTGATAATTAAACATGCCAAAATATCATAAATTAACACAATTAGACAATTTAGCCTAGATTAGGAAAAAGGCTGTTCTGATCATACACTGTAAAAATTGAGGCTTTGGATCAAAGTAAAAAAATTGCTTCAACTTGTTACAAGTAAATATTTTACTTTTTCTCAACTTGAAAATTACCCTTCTCCAAAGCAAATATATCCACTTACTTTAAATTAAATAAGTTATCACAACCAATGAATATTTTTTTATTATAAATAAATATTTTTTTAAAATTAAAGCAATGTACTCTTTTTACATTAATTCGTTTTTTCACTTTGGTTTAAGCTTATATCTTAAGTTACCGTAAGTTAAGAAACTCCTTCCAACCAATGAACATTTTTTATTTGAACCAAACCAAAAATTCTCTTTGAATGAACCTGTATTTTCACTTTTATTTAAGCTTATATTTTAAGTAACTACAAAGCAAAATTATGTATAAAACAGTATTTTTTAAAGTATTTTTTTCACTTTAACAAAACCTAATGCGTTTTTGTCAACCTGTTACAAGTAAACTAATTACGGTACTTTACTCCAAGTTGAAAATGACACTTGAAATTACGAAGAGACACAAATTTATATTCAACATTTATTATGGCGTCTTCCTGAGAACAAATACCATGAATACAAAAATCGGAATTATTTTAACAAAGTGCCACGTGCATGTGCACGATATACATTCACTTCTGAGCCTGGAAAACCCAAAAAAATCTCAGATCCAATAAAATAAAGTGCCACGAGCATGTGCACGATACATTCACTTCCGAGTCTGGCAAACCCAACAAATCTCCAATAAAACAACACTTGCACACAAAGACAGAGAGACTGAGAGAAAGTGAGGTAGAGGCAGAGAGACGGGTGAGATGGAGAGAGGCAAAGAGATACAGAAATCTTTTGAGGCAAAAGTGCTTTGGTAAAATATTAGCCCTAAACATGGCAACAGTACATTTTCTAAGTGGCAAAGACATACAGTGCTAGATTAAGACAATACAAAAAAATTACACCAAAATCCACATGTCTGCAATTTAACATATAATATCTGCAGTGATAAGACACATTTCAAGGAAAACATTCACAATTGTCATGAGGTCCAGGCAAGGTATTTTTAAGCAATATTACACGAGAGGGTGTGCTTTACCGTCATTATTGGCACGCCAGTGATGCGGTCAGGAACGAGGCGAAGCCGAGTTCCGCCAGCATCACTGAAGTGCCAATAATGTAAGGTAAAGCACACCCTCGAGTGTGCACATCCAAATGTATTCATATTGTGGGGCAATTAATAATAAAAATGTTTCGCTATTGTCCGTTTCCCTGTAAAGAGAAGAGTTTTTGACTGAGAGACATTAAATAGTCCCTGTAGCAGTGCTTTGAGTTTGAGGCACCGTCTCATCAACACAGCTGAGCTATCAATGCTTGCGCAGTGGAATGAATTCCAGTAGGCTATATGCTCCGTCGTACGACCGTGTCACGCGGCCAAAATAACTGATCTACAAGCTGACAACGCGTCGCGATGGCGACGCGTTGTGAACTTGTAGATCGGCTATTTTGGCCGCGTGACACGGTCGTACGACGGAGCATATAGCCTACTGGACTGTTAACGAAATGGGAGTCATTTTACTTTACACAGGAGGATATTTATAACCTTCTAACCATTGATCAACCGTAAATCCACCAAATTAACAACATAGTCCATTTTGCATAGCTGTTTGTTCTCCGGTGGCGGCGGTGGGTCAGGCTACTGTCTGTTTGTTCTCCTACCGTGGGACAGAGTGACTTCACAGCACAGCTGTGCCATATAATGGTCTAATCAGGTGCGGACTGGACTGCACTGCGGAGTGATTTATTAATGTGATTAGGCCCGTGCTATGATGCTGGTTTGAAGCACGGCTAGAAAGCTATTTCAACCAATCAGATTGCTTGGTCGGAACTACCTGTTGTATAATACACCTTCACAAATTGCCTGCCAATAACATGACTGGCGGACCATTTTGAACAAATCTTTGCCATTTGCTAGCTGCCAATGAGTGTTACCTCTTCCTTAAAAATAGCAGAGCCTTAAAGGGACATTTCACCCCTGGAAGAAAATGACCCAATGGTAATGAAGTTTAGGACTCAATTATTATTATTTTTGTGTATGATCTGTGTTTTGAGATATCTAGTAATCTTCTACCTTCTCGTGACGTTATTTACGTCACGAAATGTTATGTCATTCCTTTTCCGCACTACATGTTGTCTCGACGCGTCTCACACAGACCAGCTCCAAAGACCGCCCCAATGGGGTGTCCCCACACAGTCACTCCCATTAGCTGCGCCCCCCGTTGCAGAGTGAGACTTTACTTTACCTGAGTTATCTTCTGATAGTTGTACTTGAATGTTGACATGAAATAATAATCCTGTGTAGTGTTTCATAAGCTCAAGCGTGAAAAAAAAAAGACAGCGTGGAGAGGCAGCTGGTAAACAAACCGTCGCGAAAGGCTAGGATAAAAATACCAAGGATTCGACAGTGATGTCACTACTATGCGACACGGAAGTAGAACTGCATGAAGATAGCAAGGATTTGACAGTGATATGACATCACTAACGAATCCTTGGACATATATGTAACTAGATGAACATGTGCTAGGTTGACGTTCTTCAGTCAGTGTTGCCAGATATTGTGAGAGAAATAAGCAACCAGGTCTAAGAAAACAAACCCAAAAGAGGATAACTAGGCCAACTTTACCTAGACATGTACATGGGATATTATATATTTGAAAATTGCCGATCTACAAGCTCACAACGCTTCGCTGCCCATTGTGAGCTTGTAGATCTGCTATTTACAAAAACATCTTGAGGGGGAAAAAGTGCAAAATGTGGAATATTTTTGACAAATATCTGTTAGGGGCTCCCTGGCACAAATTATAATTTCAGATGGGGGACTGTGGAAAAATACATGAACATGTTTGAGAACCACTGGTTTAAACAACAATCAAAACATTTGGAAACAAGCCCAAATATCAACTACATTTTAGAAAGAAGCCGCTTATAATAAGCAGACATGGCAACACTACCATGCTGTTTCAACGTCGTTGTTGGAGATCACACCCACACAGAATCTCCCCTGCCACAAGGAGGGGCAGTAAACCAAAAGCATTATGGTCATTGTAGTAATAAGCAGTCCAGTCAAAACCTAGTCAAACACACAGATTTCATTATTTTTATGGCCATAGGGTGCAAATTTTAAATTGTGCTACTGTTATCTACTACAAATACTATTACCATTGAGTGATTGCAGTTTCTTCCAGGGGTGAAATGCTCCTTTAAGGCTATATTAGACTAACCCAGTCTGTCTCACAATCAGTCAGTCAGTAATCCTATCAGTCTGTAACAGTAAACAGTCATTAAACCAGTCTCAGAAAATATTGGGAAGAAAAAAAAGCTTGTAAACAGGGACTGAAACCAACAAATACTGTAGCTCCTGCAAGAAGTCATCAACAGCCACACCAGAGACAAGAAAATCATGCTCCAACTTAACACATTTGTTGTATGTACAGTATATAACAACATACATTTGTTGTAACGTTTTTCAGAAAACTTAGGTCAGGATTTAGAATCGGCCTCAAGTCTAAATGGGTTAAATAAAACTGAGGCAAATTTACACAACAGAACAGGACACATCTTCAACATTTTGCATTTCATGGACAGAAGCACTTGACTGACTCATCATCTGAAATATTCTCCTGCAATTCATTGCTTGAATCTTGAGAGGGAAACTCTAAGCAATGCCAGGCTTTAAATTAAATCATTTATAGAAGTTGTGCTTTGTTTGTATGCACACATGTAAAAGTTGTCAGTTCAGCCTTTTCAGTGGCAAGTTGAGGGTGGCTCCTTCACAAATGACTCTTAAGGGCATTCCAGGTCTTAAACGAACAAGGGCAGGTTACATATGTGCATGGGTAGGCATGACAGTAGCATAGTAGGGTAAGGTTCTAATACTCATTTCTACCGCTAGGGTATGGTATGAAGCCCCTAGGGATACATACAGTATATGGTGCTCCTCGCAAGGGCTTTGTTCACACCTAAGGTGTTTGAGCTATTGTTTTCTCCGCCCACAGCTGCAACCAGGCCTGGAACCCTACAATAGCCTAGTCTCTAGAAGTAACCAAATGGACCCATGGGTCTTTAATCATGTATGCTCTCAAGAGTTAAATTATTGTCAAAAATCTGCATTACTTCATTAAAGAATTGTTATTTTGATCAATGTTTGCCTATTATCACTCCTATTGGTACCAACTCTCCATCATTTACATTATTGTGGCTAAGTACCCCCTCACTGATTTACATGGTGTTTCTAAAGGGTTAGGGTTTAGGGTTAGGGCCTGCATACAATAAATGTATTGTTCATTAATATTATATATTACGGTTGACCGAGTATCTGCCATTATGGCATTAACCACTTCAGGCCCTTATACATTCAGAACATCTGAAAAATAGCTTATCTACAAGGTTTAGTGGTTAGGGGATCGTAAAATAGTGGTCCACTGGTAGTGGGTAACGGGGGATGGTAACATATGGTGATTTTGGTGATCTATCCATCTATCTGTCTGTCTATCTATCTGTCTATCGGACTGTCTATCGTTCTGTCTATCTGTCTATCGGACTGTCTATCGGACTGTCTATCTGTCTATCGGACTGTCTATCGGACTGTCTATCTGTCTATCGGACTGTCTATCTGTCTATCGGACTGTCTATCGGACTGTCTATCTGTCTATCGGACTGTCTATCTGTCTATCGGACTGTCTATCGGACTGTCTATCGGACTGTCTATCTGTCTATCGGACTGTCTATCGGACTGTCTATCGGACTGTCTATCTGTCTATCGGACTGTCTATCGGACTGTCTATCGGACTGTCTATCTGTCTATCGGACTGTCTATCGGACTGTCTATCTGTCTATCGGACTGTCTATCGGACTGTCTATCTGTCTATCTGTCTATCGTTCTGTCTATCTGTCTATCGGACTGTCTATCTGTCTATCTGTCTATCGTTCTGTCTATCTGTCTATCGGACTGTCTATCTGTCTATCTGTCTATCGTTCTGTCTATCTGTCTATCGGACTGTCTATCTGTCTATCTGTCTATCGTTCTGTCTATCTGTCTATCGGACTGTCTATCTGTCTATCGGACTGTCTATCGGACTGTCTATCTGTCTATCGGACTGTCTATCTGTCTATCGGACTGTCTATCGGACTGTCTATCTGTCTATCGGACTGTCTATCTGTCTATCGGACTGTCTATCGGACTGTCTATCTGTCTATCGGACTGTCTATCGGACTGTCTATCGGACTGTCTATCTGTCTATCGGACTGTCTATCGGACTGTCTATCGGACTGTCTATCTGTCTATCGGACTGTCTATCGGACTGTCTATCGGACTGTCTATCTGTCTATCGGACTGTCTATCGGACTGTCTATCTGTCTATCGGACTGTCTATCGGACTGTCTATCTGTCTATCTGTCTATCGTTCTGTCTATCTGTCTATCGGACTGTCTATCTGTCTATCTGTCTATCGTTCTGTCTATCTGTCTATCGGACTGTCTATCTGTCTATCTGTCTATCGTTCTGTCTATCTGTCTATCGGACTGTCTATCGGACTGTCTATCGGACTGTCTATCTGTCTATCGGACTGTCTATCGGACTGTCTATCGGACTGTCTATCTGTCTATCGGACTGTCTATCGGACTGTCTATCTGTCTATCGGACTGTCTATCGGACTGTCTATCTGTCTATCGGACTGTCTATCGGACTGTCTATCTGTCTATCGGACTGTCTATCGGACTGTCCTTGACAGACAGACAGACAGACAGATCCCCAAAATCACCATATGTTACCATCCCCCGTTACCCACTACCCACTGTCTTTGGAAAAAGACAGAGACCCAGAGATAGAGACAGAGGGAATTAGAATGATAAATGGGTCTTATTGCTAAACCAAGGATGAATTAAATAATGAAACAAATTAAATAATCAATCTGAAATTATTAATTATGGATTAATAATTATGGAATGTCAAAAATGACAAAATTCTACCTAGCGGTAGAAATGGGTATTAGAACCTTACCCTACTATACTACTCATGACGACGTCCAAAATGTCCATGATCGATTCTGTAATTCTTGAGAAGAATCTATCAAAGTTGTGCTTGTTTGTATTCACACAAAAGGCATGTCATTCTTTTACAAATAAAAACAAATTCAGGGACAGAATGTTTTAACCGATTTAGACCGGAGGTCGATTCTAATAGTGCCTTCTAAATCCTGTCCTGAAAAGTATAGTTACAAATAGGGGTTCACGCCCTAAATGGGTTAAACGAAGTGTGTGTGATTTGTAAGGCTCACATTTAACCTTGCTCCAAGTAAATAGTTTACACTCTTGCAAGGTTCTGTACCCTTTGGACATCTTTTTGCTCTCTGTCCATTTAAAATCTAAAGAACATAAAAAAATAATTTGTCCCATTTTGGCTGAGGTTTTACAGGTTGGCTCAAAGGCTCCATCTCTATCCATATAATTATTTTACAAATAAAAACAAAATTTAGGGACAATGTTTTAAACAGAATGTGTGATTTGTAAGGCTCACATTAACCTTGCTCCAAGTAAAGATGTGATTTATAAGGCTCACATTAACCTTTCTCCAAGTAAAGATGTGATTTTAAAGGCTCACATTAACCTTTCTCTGCAAGGTTCTGTACCCTTTTTGACATCTTTTTGCGCTCTATGTCCATGATGATTTTCTGAAAGGCCTCAAAACTATACTTGAGCCCTTCTGGATACTTTAAGTCCAGGGCATAGATAAGGCCAAACAGCATGGCACCTGAGTACCTCAACACCATCAATAATGATGCCAATTTCCACCGGTTCGCAGAGAGGACCTTGATTTTCACGCAGGACAAACACCCCAATGGTGGTGTTCGCAAGCTCCGTCTCAGCCTCATCCTTCTGGACAACCTGAAGACAGACAAGGAGGGAGAAAGAGAGAACATTAGCATTTGTCACAGTTCATCATCATAACCTTTATTTCAGCTCGGAGTACAGTTGAGGGGCAGGCCCTCATTTTCAATGTAGCCGAGATACAGAACACAGTAATCAACAGGAATAGACATTCACATACAGCAATAAAATACATGAATCAGAATACAGAAATAACTAAAATAGTCAAAGAACTAGAACAGATATATCATAATCAAATAATTAAATAAAGCAGTTACAATCCTGAACAAAAATGTTGGAAATCATTTCCCTGAAACTACCTAAAGATGGAAGTGATTTGATTTTCAAGGACCTCTGGAGCTCATTCCAGGCAGATGGAGCACTGACAGAAAATGCTGTCTTGCCTAACACCATCTGCGCAAAAGGAACCTTGAGCGTCAGGAGATCACTCGAGCGGGTCTGGTATGTAATAGGGTTCTGAACCAACAAAGAACAAATATAAGGGGGGAGCATTCCTGATATGGCTTTAAAAATAAATAGATACCAGTGTTTATCACGCCTCTCAGTTAAAGAGGATAAGCCTGCATTCCCGTATAGTGTACTGTGATGGGTACCATAGGTGTCAGTCACCAGAGACCCATCTTAGGGCAGAATGGTACACAGTGTCAAGGCGTTTTAAAATTGATGGAGCAGCAGTTCTATAAATAATGTCTCCATAGTCTAAAACCGAGAGAAAAGTGGCTTCAATAATTGTTTTCCTACTGGATGCAGGAAAGCATGATTTATTTCTATAGAAAAACCCATTTTTTTGTCTCAAGGTTATCAATGTGAAATTTAAAATACAATTTCTCATCTAGCCAGATGCCCAGGTAATTGTATTCCGAGACCCTTTCTATTGTAGCACCACTTGAAGAGGTTATGACTATGTCGCTAAGGTTGGTGGTTTTAACTCTAGTGAACAGCATGAATTTGGTTTTGCTTGCATTTAAAACCAGTCTAAGCTCAACCAGGGCAGCCTGGAGAGCATTGAAAGCAAGCTGCAGCTTCTTGGTGGCAAGATGAGCTGAGTCAGCGACACAGTATATGACCGTGTCATCTGCATAAAGGTGGGCCTTACAGTCATTAAGAGTAGAGATAATATTGTTAATATATAAAGTAAAAAGTACTGGGCCTAAGACTGAGCCCTGTGGGACGCCCACGGAGACTGGCCGAAACCCAGATTGAGAGCTTCCGGACTTCACAGCTTGATGTCTATTTGTTAAGTAAGTTTGAAACCATTCCGAGGTTTCATTATTATTAATGGTATTTGTAACTAAGGTGACTGCAGTGATTGTACTATGTTTGGCTCTGAAACCGGATTGATTTTCATTTAACACTGAGAAGGATGAGAGGAATAATTTGAGTTGTGAGTTTATGAGTGATTCCAAAATTTTGGCAAGGCAACTTTGAAATCGGTGTGTAATTATTTAGCTCTTGTCTATCACCACCTTTGTGAAGTGGGAGGACGTGCGCAAGTTTCCAAATACGAGGGAAAATACCTTTGGAGCATACCTCCAAAGGATCTGAAATTACGCCATTACTACCATTTATTTGAGATGGTAGGGCAGAGGTGGAATTATTATTAAGGGCGTTCACTTCTTTCCAGAATTTAACTGTATTTCCCTGAGAGTAAGTTATTAAATTTAAAAAATAATTAGATTTAGCCTTTCTGAGAAAAGACGTGCAATCATTACGAATCTGCCGAAAGCAAGCCCAATGAGCAGGGTCTCCAGAACGCCTAGCAAGCGACCAAGCTCTTTTCCTCTTGTTGAATAGGGTTGCTAATGTCGGTGAAAACCAAGGGGTAACTCTATCCCTGATTCTCAGTTTTTTCACTGGAGCATGTGTGTCTACAATAGCAACAAAGGTTTCTATAAAAAACTCTAGCGCCATATCAACATCAGTAAATTCAGAAATTAAGAACAAGTTACTATTAAAAATGTCACGTAAGAACTCTTGTTCGTTAAAGTGCTTAAAGCTTCTCTTAGAGATCACCTTAGATTTTGTCCGTTGTAATCGGGAATTTTTTATGCACCCAACCGGGCAATGGTCACTAACACCTAACTCAAAAACACCACAAGCAGAGATCTTGTCAGCCCTGTTAGAGAAGATAAGGTCTATCAGGGTGGATCTTGAATTATCCATTACATTTGGCCTAGTAGTTTCCAGGACCATTTGTGATAAATTCAAGTAATTTGTAACTTCCTTGAGGTGTTCAGAACCAGCAACCAGTTCTGGTTCCAATCACCTAAAACCAAAAGCTCACCATCCGAGCGCATGGAGAGCATGCTAGCTAAAGTGTCTATAGAACCTGGGTCTGCAGATGGGGGTCTGTAGATACCCACTACAACCAATGATGTTGGTTGTAGTGGAGTGGCTCTCACTGAACCTTCAGTGAGAGCTACTCAAAGCGCTTAGGGTGTGAGACAGCATTTAAAAGTGTAGTGGAAAGATTGGATTTGGTATAAATACATACCCCACCACATCTACCTGATCTGTCGGCTCTAAATAATTTATAGTTTAAAAGAGACACTTTAGAGTCCTTGATACTTTTTTGAGCCATGTCTCACCTAACACCAGAATGTCCGGATTAGTCTGCTTAACAAGTAACACTATAAAATCAAAATTAAGGACTAGACTCCTAATATTGTAGTGAATAATCCCCAGCCCTTTCCGATTCTTAAATGTCAATTTGGAAAATGCTGTGTCAGAATTTGGAGTAGGAATGATGACTGATGGCTGAATGGGAATATTGATTAGGTTGAAGTCATCAACAGTATGGACACAGTGCATGGTGTAACTTGAGAATGTAATATACAGGGGGGTTTTGGGGGAACAGATATATGACACAAAGCGGCTTGATCCACATGGCTAGAGCTAAAAACTGAAGAAGGGGTTAAAACAATTGGAACGCGCTGCGCTTCATATCAAGGATTAATAGCAATGTATTTAATACAATTGTTCCGTAGAGTTGAAGTGCCCCTACTATTTGGGTGCACACCATCTTTCCTGTACATACTATGGATACGCCAAAAGTAATCAAAGTTAGAAACTAGAAGATGTGCTCCTCGGAGCACAGGTCTCCGCCAGTAATGTTCCTGATTAATCCTGTCTTAAGTGTTACTTGATTAATCCTGTCTTAAGTGATACTCCGCCATTTCTCAGCCATTTCGTGATTACTCCTGTCTTACCTCACTTTGAAAGAGACTATGACTCTTTCAAAGTGACACATCTATTTATAGGCCGCTGATACGTCATGCGTCTCACTAGCCAATCAGAGCACACTCTTTCAACGTATTGTCACGTGTCACGTGAGGCTTGACCAATGTTAGCTTGGCCGAGGGGGGGGGGGGGGGGACGGAAAGTGATAAAAGTGACAATAAAGTCATATCCTAGGGCATTACAGAAATTCTGAAGCCACAGATGAAAGCTATAGATTCGGCTAAAGTGTTCAATTTTATTGGAAAGTGTTGGAATGGGGCCCGATACAATGCATCGCTTTCCCAGTCTTTCTATTGTGGAGCATAGTAGTTCCATGTCTGTTCGCATCTTTGTGGAATGTCTAGCCATGACGTCATTCGTACCCACGTGTGTAATGACAACAGTGACAGTAGGATGCAAATCAACAACAGCTGGAGCTAGTGCAATCATGTCTGATAGCCAATCAGATATCTGATAGCCAATCAGATATCTTTCCTCCGGAGAGGCAGTAGGTAACAGCACCTGGGAGGACTAGATGCCTAACCAGGGAATATAGATAGAGTTATGGCACTAGACCTTTTCTAACGACCGTTGCCCAGGATAGGGGGGCAGGCGAGGATCCAACATCATCCAGGGAAGGCTGTACAATAGCCGCAGCGGCGGACGATGACTGCCGGCTACCCCCGGGTTCGGCGGCGGCCAGGCGGGAGCACAGTGCTGACTTGCAGCAGGAGTCCCTCTATCATCTCCTCGATGGAACGAATCTCCACCTCCAGCTTGGCGACCTCCGTTTGTGGCGCCATTGGCACTGTTAAAATAACAAAGACACAACCAGCGAAGGGACAAGAAAATGGCACCAGGCAGCGGAGAACCAGCGGCAGTAAAGCAGCTGTATGGCAGGAAAGGAAACTTACACGCTCGGGCCCCTTTCGGAGCTAGACAAGACTGAGACTCACCTGTTCTCTCAGATAGATAGCCGGACAAGACTGACAGACTCACCTGTTCTCTGAGATAGATAGCCGGACAAGACTGACAGACTCACCTGTTCTCTCAGATAGATAGCCGGACAAGACTGACAGACTCACCTGTTCTCTGAGATAGATAGCCGGACAAGACTGAGACTCACCTGTTCTCTCAGATAGATAGCCGGACAAGACTGACAGACTCACCTGTTCTCTGAGATAGATAGCCGGACAAGACTGAGACTCACCTGTTCTCTCAGATAGATAGCCGGACAAGACTGAGACTCACCTGTTCTCTGAGATAGATAGCCGGACAAGACTGACAGACTCACCTGTTCTCTCAGATAGATAGCCGGACAAGACTGACAGACTCACCTGTTCTGAGATAGATAGCCGGACAAGACTGAGACTCACCTGTTCTGAGATAGATAGCCGGACAAGACTGAGACTCACCTGTTCTCTCAGATAGATAGCCGGACAAGACTGACAGACTCACCTGTTCTCTGAGATAGATAGCCGGACAAGACTGAGACTCACCTGTTCTCTCAGATAGATAGCCGGACAAGACTGACAGACTCACCTGTTCTCTGAGATAGATAGCCGGACAAGACTGAGACTCACCTGTTCTCTGAGATAGATAGCCGGACAAGACTGACAGACTCACCTGTTCTCTCAGATAGATAGCCGGACAAGACTGAGACTCACCTGTTCTCTCAGATAGATAGACAAGACTGACAGACTCACCTGTTCTTTCAGATAGATAGCATAGCAATTAAAGTGACAATCTAACCGGTCTAAACTGGGTTAAAAGATGGCAGTACTTAACTGCCTTACCAGGAACTCTTTGATCAGGCAGCTCACATCTTCACCCAGGTACAAGATGAGGCACTTGAGGAGACACTCTCTTCGGACGTTTATTTCCAGACTCTAGAACAGATGTTTGATTAGACCTGGGGCGAAGGTGTTTTAGGACGAGAGGTGCGCGAGCAGCGCAATGGAGAAGAAGGACCCGCCGATATTTCCTTTTTGCTTGTTATTGTTTGATGGCGAAACAATCATGACTGATACACATGGAAGAAGACCCTTCACAGCTATTATCAGCTAATAGAGAATTTTACATTTTAAGAATCTGTTCAGATTTGAATGAGTATGGCTAGTTAAATGTGAAGCTGTTTCTGCTATAAATATGCATCCACCGTTCTGCGCGCCCCTCGGCTGCGACGTTTCCTTTTTGACACACATCTACACTCCATGGAGTACATTTTGGTACTGGGGTTCTGGGGACTGTACAAAAAGAGGGACAGGTCAGGAATAAATTCATAAATGTAAGTTTGCTCATTCTGGCGCTTCATTCACTATTTCAGGAATAAATGGCCTTGCACAACAATGTTAACTATAAAGATAACGATGTGGCCATCCACATTGAGGAATTGTTTATTCTTATATTCTGTATAATTCTATACCTGCATATTATTCTATGCATGTATATTTTCATCCACGGCTCTGGTCCAGCTGTGTGAGATGTCATAAGTGATCGCGGAATTTGCCGTCGCTTTGAAATGACACTGCTGAGTGCAGTCCGATCCTTTGAGGGCTCCATCATGTTGCCTTTGCTTTGGCCTTGTGCCTCCAACATCTGCAGGTTGTCCTTTTCCATCCTTGTGTGGTACGAATGTCTCTGCATTAATGTTGAGGCCCTTTTCAAAGTAGGATTCCATTCCATTCAATTTCTGAGAAGCAGCACTCCGCACCCTTGAGCCAGAGGTTCTCAAAACATTCAGCATTGCCACCGATGCGGCTATGTCTGCTTCAAGCTGAAGTTGTTCCTTTAGTTTTCTTATGTGAGCTTCCTGTTCTTCTAGAGCATGCTTTTGTTCAAGCAACTTTTGCCGAGCCATTAAAGCAGCCATTTCAGCCTCGGCTTTAACACATGCAGATGCAGTAGAGGAAACCTTTGATCTCATTGAAACATGAGTCTTGTTGCTAAGGTTTGATATGCTGTCATATGGTTGAACATCCTCCTGAGCATCATAAACATTATGTGACTGAAGCACAGTCATTTCCACATTTCCCAAATTTTCCACATCCCCATGTTCTCCATTTTCCTCCTCAGCAGCCTCATGCTGCTGGGGCCTTTCAGTAGGCCTGTTATGAGCCTCTAGCTGGGGTTGGCTTGGTGGTCCTCTGGCTACTGAGAACCAGGCGTTAACATCTTCAATGCATCCATCTTTATATTTATTGACCTTTGAGAACCAGTTATTTTGCTTGTTCATCAAGTGGTATAATAGTCATTAAAGAATCATGCAGTGCATTGTCATTTTCAGACACTTTCATCAAGGCATCAAGTTGTGCTTTAACCAGTGAAACATTTTTCTCATCTTCCATGAGCTCTTTAATAGAGGCTATCAGAGCTTTTGTTTCCTCCACTTTCTTTTTGCGTTCCTTTTGGATTGATTCGATTTTATTTGCCAGGGCCTTTTCAATGAGGTTTATTCTCCTTTTTTTCCCCATGTCCTTTTTTCCAACATGTGAACCAACTTTTGTTCCACTCATTTTGAATAAACAACGAAATGATCACAGTCAGTGAGAATCCAATACAAAGCCACATAAACAGCCACAGCGATCGCAAAGAGAGCAGCCAGCGCACGTTAATCGTTTGTCACACACACACACACACACACACACACACACACACACACACACACACACACACACACACACACACACTAAAAGCTTGGCCCGGCGGGCCGTGCACACACATCAGTGTATTCAAGTTCACCACAATGACAGTTTCCACTCAGCAGCAGAACCAGCTCAAACTGTTCCAAACGAACCAACATGGGTCAACAGCAGAAACAAAAACGGGTCGGGTTACGTTACCGCTCGTCCTCCGTGATACGCTCCGTTCCGTGGTGTGTGTGTGTGTGTGTGTGTGTGTCAAGGGCGTATCGTCATAGAGGCCAATGGGGCCATGGCCCGGTCTGGAAAACTCTGCTCCCCCAGGGGAAAAAAACAAAAAATCAACATAACAACATTAGCACCCCATCACCCATTCTGTTGTAGCCAACCACAGAAATTCGCCTTTGTTTTCAAATCGGGCTTATTTGCATTCGGCCGGATTGTTAATGGGTGGCCATTAAAAACCGGTTTCCCCGTCAAACCATCGTTGCGCGAGCCCCCCCCCCCCTCCCCGCCGGCCCGCGGGGGGGGTTTAAGAATCTGGCCCGGTCCACGTTAGAACCCACCATACGCTACTGGTGTGTGTGTGTGTGTGTGTGTGTGTGTGTGTGTGTGTGTGTCCGCGGCTCCGTGCGTGCCTGCGTGCATGTCATTCCATTGTTTGTTTGTTTGCATGCGTTGCTCGCTTGCTCCGCGTCCAACGTGTGATTTTTCGTGTCCTTCCGTGGCTCCAATCCGTCTCCTTTGTGTCACTCTTTGCTAACAAATGTATGGCGACTACCAAACATATTTATTTAGTCACCGAGAGGCTATATCGGGGGGAAAGTTTACTTGCCAGACGCGCTGCTTGTCATTAAAATCACTGTTCCAAGGTACTGAGTTTGTTCATTGTATTAAAGTTTAAAAGGTATTTCATTTAGCGACATCATGACATAGTGAATAGTAGGCTATACCGTGCGGTTAGCAAAGTTGGACTTCCCCCATTCACCCCCTCTCCATTTCATTGATAAAAACCGCAGGTGAACAGCTGACTTTACTACCACTGTCTGACTGACGTAGCACCAACACCACGTGACCTCTTTGTGAATGACATGATCAATGAATCAATTAAAACCCATAACAACCCATTAGAGCTGCCTATACCTGTCACCAACAACGGTGGCTCCTTACGGATCGTCACAATATATGCTAAAAACGCACTGTAGAATAAAAAACAATTAAAAAACAAGTTGGAGTTGAAGTTGGAGTTGGTGTTTAATAAAACATGAAAATGACTAGGACAACCTTTTCGATCCCATTAATTTCAATTCTATGTTTTTATAGGCATTTCTGCAGGCTTTGTATAACGTAGTGGTTCTACAAGCAAGCACATCAGTGCAGGTGGTTTCAGAGTTACTTCTCTGAAGCAAGAGTTACAAGGTCTTATACATTTATTGTGAAAAAAATTACAGCAATTCATTGATGTGAAAAAAGGAAATTTACTTTTACTTTTACTTAAGTATTTTACGTGTTTTTAAAAGCATACTCTTGATTACTTAAGTACATTTAAAAGCAATTACTTTTATACTCTTACTCGAGTAACATTTTGACTGGGCTACTTTTACTTGTAGTGGAGTAAATTTAACCAAGGAGTATACTCTTACTCAAGTACTGGGGTCGAGTACTCTGTCCACCTCTGTCAATATGAGCTCTCCGGTGCACATGACCTATTAAAAATGATTATTTTTCATAACTGATTAACTGTTGCAGTTGTTTAGTTGATGTATATATATATGACAGTTGGTTTTTGGAACCGACACAATTTATTTTGCTAACAGAATTGCTTATTAGATTGATGCTGCTTGGCCATATTGTTGTTAGTACTCATACATTTTTGTAGGGGGCGCTATAATACCAGCTTTCATGAGGCCTAGAGATTTAGCATGGTGCATTGTTGACATTTTCTGTCAGTTGAAATCTATCTCCGGTTGATAAAGTGACTTTAACCCTGGTGTCCTAATGCATTTTCACACTCATCTCTGTATGGCTTTCTTTTTCTTGACGTCCCTGCAGTGAATGGCAACGTGAAGGAGGATCCCATCGACAACAAAACCTCCCAGCAGATTCAGGAGCTTGTGGCCACGTTGACCAATCAGTCTGGCCTGGACATCATCCGTATCCACAAGCCTTTCCACACGGACAAGCCCAGCATCCAGGGACAGTGGCATCCTTTCACCAACCCACCACCTTCTATGGCCCCAGTTATACCTTCTATTGGCCCATTCTATAGGCTCAGTTATACCTTCTATTGGCCCAGTTATACCTTCTATAGGCCCAGTTATACCTTGTATAGGCCCAGACACACACACACACACACACAGAACGTTGACGGTGAACACTGACAAAGTCAGGTATAGAGCGGCTAGCGCCGCTAAAAATCACACCCAGTGTGAAGAGAGTGGTGCCTTTGAAAGTGTAACTGGTTGCATCCTTGTGTTGCAATCAGCAACAATATGTTGTCACGTGACACGTGACAACATATTGTCACGTGTCACGTGAAGCTTGACCAATCAGCCGTGCTCAAATATACGGACGGACGGACATACGGACGGACGGACATACGGACACACGGACAAAGTCAAATGTAGGAGTGGTTGGCACCACTCAAAAATCACACCCTGTGTGATGGAAGCGGTGCCTTTGATGAGCCCCGTATTGATGTTGTCATCAATGTTTGTTTATTGGACAGACACACACCCGGACAGACACACGGACACCCGGACACACGGACACACAGACAAAGTCAGATATAGAGCGGTTGGCACCGCTAAAAGTGGATGATTAAAAGAATGAAAAGAGAGAAAACTGTACAATAAGGCTCGCCCCCCCTTTAAATGACGTAGTTATGGATATCTAAAATTACGTAGTTTTGGATATCTAAAATGGTAGTTTGTCTTAGTAAGAACTGCATTGTAGATATCTGAAAGAGTACATCCTCCTAGTAAGAATTCTATTGCAGATATCCAGAATGTTGGTTTTAGATATCCAGAATGCAGTTACGGATATCCGAAACTAAAAGCCCAATACACATGAATGGGAAAAGTGACGTCATTCCTCCTAGGAAGAATGACGTTTCGGATATCTCAAATGACAGTTCCTCCTAGGAGGAATGTCATTATGGATATCCGAAACGTTAGTTTTGACTAGGAAGAACTGAATTATAGATATCCAGGCTAGCTATTAAATGTTAAAACGGCTTGCCATACTATTTCTACTAGTAAGAATGTAGTTATAGATATCTGTAATAAGGATTTTGACTAGTCAAAATAGAGTTTTGACTAGTCAAAATGCAGTTTTGACTAGTCAAAATGCGGTTTTGACTAGTGTAAATGTAATTACAGATATCTGCAATTACTTTATGACTAGTAAGAATACAGTTTTAACTAGGAGAAATTCTATTTGCGATATCACAAATATAATTCTAGATAGTCAATGGACACTTTTTATATTAAAATGGCGTAATATCTACCTGTCACCAGATATCTGTAATTGTATTGTTCCTAGTCATAAGGGTCATTCCAGAATTGGAGGACATTTGGGCTTCCGAATTTTTGAAAAAATAACTTTCTATTTGACAAATTTCTGTTATATATTCATCAATAATAGGTAATATACTATCAAAAGCTTGATTAGCTCAGCTCAGGCATCAAAGGTATTTTTATTACATGTTTTATATGGGTTATAGTAACAGGGCTGCAAGTAAAAGTAACAGGGCTGCAAGTAACAGGATTGCAAATCTATGCTAATGTTAGCTTTTTCTCAGGAATAGAAGCTAGCTGTTTAGCTAGATGTTAGCATTTACCAAGAGGACAAACTCACATAAATAAATAAGTACATCTTTTTTTGTCAAGTATTTATCTTATTCTGGAAATATGCATAACAGGGTTGCGTGAGGTAGGTTGAGACATTCAAGTAAGGCTGACAATGTTATACAAATATGAATAATAGAAGAGAGGAGATGCCTTTGCTCTACCCATGATGTTAGGAAAGTGTTTGATGATGTCACTTCTAGTCTGTCATGTGACTCACACTTTTCTTCTTCTTTTACCATGCAAAAAGGTTTAAGGTAACAGGGTTGCATGCAAGTTGTGGGACACAGGTTCCTTGCATAATAATACTTATTTAAAATATTAGGTTAATTAAAACATATGTTTCCACATCAACAAGAGACATCTATGAACAAAATAATGTAAAAGAAAGTAGATTTAAATGTCATTTTAACAGTTTTATCTGAGATTCAATTTGGCAACCAAGGGGGTGGGACAAGAGAAAACTTGCATTTTAGGGGTACTACAGACTTATTTGGTATTTTTTTAAATATGTTTTTTTTTTAAATGCTCCAAGTTGATTTAGATTTGGTCTCAGGACAAGTAAAAGTTACACGACAAATGCATTATTTAGTATTTTGTAAATGGATTATTTGACATTTCTTGGGTGGGACGTAAAATGTCCTCCAATTCTGGAATGACCCATAATACTAATTGCAGATATCTGAAATTACATTTGTACTAGTAATAATATGAATTGTGGATATCCATAATTCCATGTGTCCTAGTAACAATGAATTATTGGATATACTAAAGGTAATTACGGAGGTCTGACATATTTTTTTTAATTTCGGATATCTAAAATGGTAGTTTGTCCTAGTAAGAACTGCATTGTAGATATCTGAAAGAGTAGATCCTCCTAGTAAGAATTCTATTGCAGATATCCAGAATGTTGGTTTTAGATATCCAAAATGCATTTACGGATATCCAAAACTAAAAGCCCAATACACATGAATGGGAAAAGTGACGTCATTCCTCCTAGGAAGAATGACGTTTCGGATATCTCAAATGACAGTTCCTCCTAGGAGGAATGTCATTATGGATATCCGAAACGTTAGTTTTGACTAGGAAGAACTGAATTATAGATATCTAGTATACATATTCAGTCTAGCTATTACATGTTAAAACAGCCACTTGTATTTCTTTACGGATTTTAAGATATCTGAAATAGAATCTTGACTAGGAGAAATTAAATTATAGATATCTTGAAATACAATTTATACTAGTAAGAATGACATTATGGATATCTTTAATTACAATTATGACTAGTGATAATACAGTTTTGACTAGGAGAAACGTGTTTTTGGCTATCTAAAACATATATTACAGATAGGAGCATGGTTCGATTAAATGTTAAAACGGCTTGCCATAGTCTGTCGGACTAACGTATTGCACCCATTCAAAACTGCCCCCAAAACCAACATCTTGAGATGAATATCACTATTGAATAGTACTGTATCTACATTGCACTTTGAATGCATTAACACTTTTTTTCTCTTGTCTTTTTTTTTTACCAACATTGTCTGCTCTCTCTCTCTGCTATTTTCATTTATTAGTTTTTAAATGGCGTTGCCTCTTTTTAACGTGTCTGTTGTTTTTAAATTTTGACAAGCGCCATGAGTTCCCTTGTATGCCTATTGTGGAAGTGACAATAAAAACTGATTCTGATTCTGATGTACACAGTTACCAGTGGTAGAAAAAGTAATACATTGTTTTACTTAAGTAAAAGTATCAATACCTCAATGTAGAAACACACTTAGAAGTAAAAGTCTGATAATCAAAATGTACTAAAATTACAAAAGTATTGGCATCAAAATATACTTAAAGTACCAAAAGTAAAAGTACTCATTATGCAGTTTCACAATGTATCAAATGATATTTTCAAATATATTTTATACGTAACGTATACAACCTTTTGAAAATATCAGATCTACAAGCTCACAACGTGTCACATCACGACACAATGTGAACTTGTAGATCTGCCAAAGGTTAAATAGGGCTGAAGTAGTTAATGTATGTTTTTATTCATTTATTATAATTCAAATCTACAAAGTAACTAGTGATTAATGTTTTCAAATAATTGCAGTAAAAATACAATATTTGCCTCTGAGATGTAATGGAGTAGAATTTAAAAGTATTGGAAATACACAAGTAAAGTAAAACATACTTCAAAAATGTACTCAAGTACAGTACTTGAGTAAATGTGCTTAGTTATTTTCCACCACTGATAATTACTTGGGTGGAACATGGTCCTCTGAGAAGAGAATGTTGGTAAAGTATTTTACCCTGATAGTGATGTTAACAGATCAAAGACTGTTCCTTAAGCTCAATGTAAGAGAGGAGGGGAAAGCTTTGCTACTTGAAGCCTTAAGATCAAAGAGCTGACTTTTCTTTCTTTCCCTAAACTGAATACAGGATGTCTTGATGCAACGCAACTAAAGAGTCTGTGGAAGCTGCATGGGTTGTTGTCCTGCTCAAGCACACAGCCCTACAAACAGTATGCGTACATACTGCATGTAAAAACATCGTCTCCTCACGTATTAGAAGGACAATATCAGTCACCAGAACCAATGACGGGTGTTTTCAATGAATCTAACATGGTTAAAATGGAGTTTGAAGCTACAATGGGTTTGGATAGGAAGGGGGCGTGTCTGAATATCAAATGTCTGAATACTGAATCAAGCAACTTAAAACGTGTCTGGGGTGAAACACAGAAGCCTGAGTAGCCGTTAAAATGACCCCAAACATGTTTGACAGTGAAATACCCCTTTAACAGTCAAGTGTTCCCACACTTGACTGGAAGTAGGAAAACACGTTCATGCTCAACAGGAACAGCCAAGTGGTCTGTGAACTGGAGCTGTCCATGGCCCTGAACTGGAGCTGTGTAAGTGTGTGTAATATACTAGAAGTTCGACACCTACGTGCCACCTACGGAGCAGAATCACGCTCCACGGTCAATTTATTTTTCACGTTGGTTTTTAGGATTATTATTATTACTCTCCGCAGGAGAGTATTGTTTTCACTTTCTAAATATGACACACCAATTGGTCAAGCCTCACGTGACACGTGACAATACAGTGAAATACTGTATAAATACATGGCGTCACTTTGACAGTGTCTTTGCCACTGTCAAAGTGAGGTAAGACAGGAACCATCACGAAATGGCTGCATGGCTGATACATAATTGGCAGATAGGACAGATAGGACACTTATATAGACAGGAGGGATATGACACTTACACAGACGGATAGGACACTTACAGTACACAGACAGGACGGATAGGACACTTATACAGACAGGACGGATAGGACACTCATACAGACAGGACGTATAGGACACTTATACAGACAGGACGGATAGAACACTTACATAGACAGGACGGATAGGACACTTACATAGACAGGAGGGATATGACACTTACACAGACAGGACGGATAGGACACTTACAGTATACAGACAGGACGGATAGGACACTTACAGTATACAGACAGGACGGATAGGACACTTATACAGACAGGAGGGATAGGACACTTACACAGACAGGAGGGATAGGACACTTACATAGACAGGACGGATAGGACACTTATACATACAAGACGGATAGGACACTTATACAGACAGGACGGATCGGACACTTATACAGACAGGATGGATCTAGTTAGAACATAAGAATTAGAACATTCCCAACATTCCCAACACAAGTCTGGTAAGAGTGAGGTAAGACAGGAACAATCACGAAATGGTTGAGAAATGGCGGATACTGTAACAATTGGATTGGACACTTACACAGACAGGACGGATAGGACACTTACACAGACAGGACGGATAGGACACTTACACAGACAGGACGGATAGGACACTTACATAGACAGGACGGATAGGACACTTATACAGACAGGAGGGATAGGACACTTATACAGACAGGACGGATAGGACACTTATACAGATAGAACATTCCCAACATTCCCAACATTCCCAACAGCGGAGAGTTGTGCTCCGAGGAGCACTTTTTCTAGTTATTATTGTATTATGATTATTAATTAAGTATATGATGATGCATTATATGTATATGATTGTAGACACTACACTGTGTCTGGACACATGAGAGACAACACATCAAAACATGTTTAACTCCTTTCTTTTTTCACAAAGCAACACATCAAAAATGGGGGGAAATGTGGAGATGCAAGACATAAGTAAGTAAATAAATAAATGCAGTAATCAATCAATCACTCCAAAATCCTACCCATTACATTACATTACATTACATTACATTACATTACATTACATTACAGTCATTTAGCAGACACTTTTATCCAAAGCGACAATAAGTGCATTCAACATAGGTAGGGAACTAAACTGAAAAAAAAAACAAGCAACTAAGAGTATACCTAGCACTATGGTAAAAGTGCCATATATCAGATACCTACTTTATTAAACAGATGAGACAAAATAGCAAAATCAAATGAGCAAGAGCTAAAACAAATAAGTGTATCGACTAAACAAGATCCAATAAAACAATACAACAATAAAACAAGAGTTTGTACAACTAGTTAACAACAAGTAGGCCAGGCATGCATAGTGGGAATAGAGACAGCAGAAAAATAAAAAGTCTCTACCATCAATGTCATCCTTTTTTATCATTTATTTTATGGCAGAGGACACGTTTCTTTTCAACCTACAGTATAGACACATTCAAATGTGTTTTTCTTTCTTTTTTCCTTTAGATATTGAAATCTTTCATCACATTGGAGAATGTCTTCAGATCCGCAGCTATTTGTACTACAAACAGTGTCCCTGACAAACCCGCTGAAATGATGAATATTGAATGTTTTACGCCTGAGGGTAAAACATACCTTCCATGAATCACAATGTGTGTGTGTGTGTGTGTGTGTGTGCATGCAGACAGTGGTGGGGGAAATAATACTCAAATGTTTTACTTAAGTAAAAGTATCAATACTGCAATGTAGAGATACTCTGTTACAAGTAAATGTCCGGAATTACAAGTTGACTTGAGTAAAAGTACAAAAGTATTAGATCAAAATGAAGTACCAAAAGTGAAAGTACTAATTATGCACAATGTACCGTTTCACAAAGCTCATCAAAGACTAAAATGTCGTTTGAGATGTGTCTGCTATAACCAAACCAGACCATTTTGTTTCATTAATCCTGAACACAAGTAGATCGCTGTAATTTAACTCTCTCTATAACCAGCAATGTGTGAGTGATGATTCTGTGTTACAAATATCATTTTATTCCAAGGCAACGTCTCTCTTCCATGGGCAGAGAGCAATGTTGGCAGATTTTGCGAGAGGAATAAGCAACCAGGTCCGTGAAAACAAGTCCAAAAGAAGCGACTATAAACACTTTAAACCTGCGTCGGCTATTTGAAAATATCCGACATATATAGGTTTGAAAATAGACGATCTACAAGCTCACAACCGCAACTTATAGCTTATCATAAGCAGACCTGGCAACACAGAGAGAGGAGAGAGGAGAGAGCGTAACATTGCATTGAGGATAATGGCTTGCTCAGTCTTCTCTTAAAGGCACGGTGACTGGTCTTATTATTGTAACGCCTAAACCACACCTACAGTATGCATAATGTAACGGCTAGGTGTGCGCAGGTGTTTTAGGGATAAGGCTGGTGTCGCAACTTTAGCACGGGAAGGCCCCTTGGGCCATGCTAAATCCCCACATTGTGGGTTTAGGATCTCTTGACTAAGATAGGGCCCTATGTGTTATGCCCATATATGGAGATATCTTTAAATGTGTCTGTTTGTACCCTTTATGCCCATATATGGATATATCTTTATATGTGTCTGTTTGTACCCTTTATGCCCATATATGGAGATTCCATCAGATAGATTACCATAAGAAATCAGTTTGTTGATTGTGGGTTGCTATGGCTACCTAATAATGATCAGTGTAATTGGAGGCCAGTCTGACATCACAGAACTCCTTATTTGGGCAAGGCTGACAGGGAACTCCGGGTGTGGGCGTGGCTTGTCGTGACAGTGACATCACAGTGATGATGTAAAGCTCCTGGTATAAAAGTAGATCCCACACTGAGAGACCACCATTCACCACCATCGCCTCCTACTGGACACCACCTGCTAGAAGAATCCTAGAACACCGCTTAACGTTGGATTTGTAGCGTCATCGAATATATTCACTGGAAGAGTCACAATAGTAGATCACTGGTTGTGTTCTCTCTTACAAAGGAAGTGATTTAGTTGTTTACACTTTTATTCTCAGTGTGTAGAAATGGCGTCTGCCAGCATTCCCGTCTCTGAAGATCACTTCCTGTGTTCTATCTGTATGGATGTGTTCACTGATCCAATCACCACTCCATGTGGACACAACTACTGCAAAGCCTGTATCACACGTTACTGGGACACTAATGATGTGTGTAAGTGTCCACTGTGTAACAAAGCCTTCCATATGAGACCAGAATTCTCTGTTAATAAAGTTCTCTCAGTGATGGCCGATCAGATCAGGAGTCACAAGTTGAAAGAAGAATATGAAGCAAAGACAGAGGCTGAAGTTCAGCAGATGATCCAGGAAAGACGACTGAAGATTCAGGAGGTCAAACACTCAGTAGAGATCAGCAGGAAAGATGCAGACATAGTGATGGCCGTCAGTGTTCAGGTCTCCACTGCTCTGATCAGCTGTATTGAGAGAAGTCAGGCTGAGCTCATTGATGTGATTGGAGAGAAGCAGAAAACAACAGAGAAACAGGCTGAAGGCTTCATTAAGGAGCTGCAACAGGAAATCATTCAATTAGAGAAGAGAAGCTCTGAGCTGAAACAGCTCTCACACACTGAAGGCCACCTCCAGAATTTCAAAGCCAACAACACAGACTGGAGACCCACCAAGGACTGGACAGAGGTCAATGTTCATCAGTCTTCACATGTGGGGACAGTGAGGACAGCTGTGTCTCAGCTGGAGAAGACACTCAGTCAAGAGATGAAGAAGAAGCTGTGTGATGCTGAGTTGAGGAGGATCCAGCAATATGAGGTGGATGTGACTCTGGACCCTGATACAGCACATCCCAAACTCATCCTGTCTGAGGATGGAAAACAAGTGAGTCATGGAAACGTAAGGAAGAATCTCCCTGACAACACAGAGAGATTCTCTAGATATGGCAATGTCTTAGGAAAACAAAGCTTCTCCTCAGGAAGGTTTTACTATGAGGTTCAGGTTACAGGGAAGACTGAGTGGATGTTAGGAGTGGCCAGAGAGTCCATCAACAGGAAAGGTTATAACAGACTGAGTCCCACCAGTGGTTACTGGACTATAGTGTTGTGGCATGGAAATGAGTACTGGGCTCATGCTGACCCTGATGTCCTCCTCCCTGTAAGAGAGGAGGTCCAGAAAGTGGGAGTGTTTGTGGATTATGACGAGGGTCTGGTCTCCTTTTATGATGTGGAGACCAGAGCTCATCTCTACTCTTTCACTGGCTGCACCTTCACTGAGAAACTCTTTCCATTCTTCAGTCCATGTCTTAATGATGGTGGTATAAACTCAACACAGTCTCACCCCGAAGAAGGCACATGTTGCCTTTTTGCCAGAACCCCAGGAAGGCAGTATGTGTCGTCCAAGTCCGCCCCCGACGATAATATGCGCCTTCCAGGGTCACTCATAGACATTCATAGAATTCCTCAAAAGGCAGCATGCGCCTTCTTAGTCGTTCCATTGATAATACATTGGACTGACACACAACGTGAGCTAAGAGACTTGGTTGAAATGCACCAGAGCACACACCACCCACAAAAACCTGACAACAATATTCTGAGCATTTCCATATTATTTTGGTAATTTTTCGATTAGTATTTGTTGAGAACGGGACATTTCTTTGACTTTTCCAAGCCCCTGACGTCATTTCAGATTACTTCCGCATTCCGTCACGAGCGTCATGGCTGAACTTCAGCCTTTTTTTGCGTTATATCCATTACACTCGGTACATCTACATTAACGTTCAAATCTCAAATATAAAGTGCTCACTTAATGGCCACGGATGTTAAAATTCTGTACGGGTCCTTAAACATACATGTATCTTTTGTATTGTTCAATAAAAAAGCATTTAAATCCGATTGGTGGCCATTTTCTTCATGCTTTTACTACCTGACCCTATTGGTTGGAAGGTGTATTGCACTCTGATACTTTATAACTCTGTGAGAAAATGGCAGCCAATCGGATTAAAATGCTTTTTATTTAACAACACGGAATATACGGGTATTTTTGAGGGACCGTACATAATTTGAACGTCCGTGGCCATAGGTTAAGCACTTCATAGTTGAAATCAAAACGTTTGTGTAGATGTATGGGCCGTAAATGGAAAAAGTGCAAACATCAGGTTGAAGTTTCGTCATGACTGTCATGATATGATGTTTCAGGGCTACTTATCTATCTATCTATCTATCTATCTATCTATCTATCTATCTATCTATCTATCTATCTATCTATCTATATATCATTATCATTATTATTATTATTATTATTATAATAACTAGCAATAATGAATTGTGCTTTAGCATTTCAAATGTTTAACACTGGGGTTCACAATCACCTTTTTGAATGTTGTTGATGCTGTTAATATATCCCGAATATTAATAAGAGTAAGGGTAATAATAATAATAATAATAATAATAATAATAAGGGTAATAATAATAATAATAATAATAATAATAATAATAATAATAATAATAATAATAATAATAATAATAATAATAATAACAATTAATAATAATAATAATAATAATAATAATGATAATGATCAATAAATAATTGTGCTTTAAGATAATTTAAAATGTTAAATGCAGTTGTTTTTTTTTGATGATCAGGCCTGCACAACCTTGAAATAGCCTACTTGCCATACATATTAAACGTATTTCTAATTAAAATATATATTATCTAACTCTTAACCGCTAATTCCTGGTGCATACTAGACTACGCCCACTACATCCGGTCTAGTGGATACGTTTCCGTATCCGCTAGACTAGACCGGATATTTACCACTTCTGCACAGTGCAGTGCACACAGCTGTTGTTACTTCGTCTCAGGGTAAGTGTCCGTTCATTGCATTTATAAGATATACATCGTTAAATATACACCACAAAATGATAGGCCATGGCGTCATTGTTCACATGTTAGTATGTAGCAAGTTGTTTGATCTGGACAAGTAAAAGACTATAAGTTTAGGCTGCTTGTTTTGGTCGGACATTGCTAAGCTAGCCAACTAAAGCCAAAACAACGCGCCGCACTACGATGCACCAGTAAATCCCGTACTTCTCCTGTACAAATGCAACATATACGGTGCTTACCCGGTTGCCCCACATGTTAACTAGCAGTCCGGAGTCTTTGTGCAATGTAGTAGTGCATATTTTTCAATAAAGAAGTGTTTTAATCCCGTCTGTGGCCGAACGCCATTCCCCCCCTCGTTAATTCCCTTTTGCATTGAGTGTAATAACGACTTTGACCTGATGCGCCCCGTCACTACCGCCATTGGGAACTTCAACAGAATCGTCCACAGACGGGATTAAAACACTTCTTTATTGATACTTACGGTCTAATACATTGCACAGAGACTCCGGACGGCTTATTAACATTTAGGGCGACCGGGTAAGCGCCTTATATATGTATATATACATGTGTTTTGTACATAGATGTACGGGCTTTACTGGTGAATGTCAGCATTGAAAGTGAGCTATGTTCAGGGGTTAGGGCAGGGGTCTTCAACCTTTTCATGCCAAGGACCCCCTTAACTGAGAGAGAGATGAAGCAGGGACCCCCTAACTGAGAGAGCTATGAAGCAGGGACCCCCACTATATATTACATACAGTTGTGTTGCAGATGAAAGCTATTCATAGATGTTTGATTCATGTTAATGTGTATTTTCAGACATTTAACCACTTAAACCGCAAATACCTGTACTTGGTCTGCTCTTTTTTCCCCTCTTTGCCAAAAATAGCAGATCTACAAGCTCACAACTCCTCGCAGCGCGAGGCGTTGTGAGCTTGTAGATCTGCTATTTTCGGCTAAAGTTAGAATAGGGACGCTAGGGTTCAAGTGGTTAATGTAAAAACAATGATCCTATCACACAGAGATTTGGCGGACCCCCTGTATTAAATCTGAGGACCCCCTAGGGGTCCCGGACCCCCTGTTGAAGACCCCTGTTGTAGGGGGCTCATAAAGACCACTCATTGATCCTGCCTGGGTCCCATTGGTGGGGGGAGGTGGGGTGCTGATAAATGGTTACTCTCTCCTGATCTTCTGTTTCTCTCTTTGAAGATTTTAATATTCAGAGGTTTGAGGACCTTCTATGGCAGTGGTTCTCAACCTGTGGCTCCCCACATTATTTTGGGGGAGTCCCCAGATGACAGTGAAGTGACAATTAAGGACTTTTAAAAAGTCAACAATTATTAAAATAGTCGATCTACAAGTTCACAACGCATCGTAACGCGGGGCGTTGTGAGCTTGTAGATCTGCTATTTTCATAATATTTATCTGTGGAACCGAGTCAAACAAAATGTATTTAAGGTCTGTAAGTTCTCACTGATAAATATGTTATGTGTGTCCCATTAATCTTCCTTAACCTTAAATACTGTTTGTTCGTTATTCTATTTATAGTGGCTCATAGGAATAGACGGAGAGACGGGTGACAGCCGGAATGTAGACGGCATCCGGGAGCAGTATGGGTTGGCGCCCCAGCCTGTGTCTTCCGTGAGGAAGAAGCCCAACAAATCCACGGTGAGGCCTTTAAGGAGGGCCATTCAAGCAAGCCGCAGTACCACCACGGGCCAAGAAACCATCACACCAGAATGAAATGTTTGGAGTGGGGGAGTCTGGTGCAACGCTCAGGTCCTGGACCTGGTGAGACGCACCAGGAGGAGGAGCCCGGCCAGGATGCCATCCACAGAACCTAGCCCCTCCACGTGCAGAGCCTCTCTTCTCCCCCAGTCCCGGCAGAGTGGTTCCGGACAAGTGGATTGAGTGCCCTGCGATACTGTAACACTTTTTTTTTACAGACAGTTTCCCATATATTGGATTACCTCAGTTCGTGTGGATTATTTATACCCCTATTCGTTGATATACATTGTGGATTAGACCTTTAGTCGGCCATATGCATGCACTGGACAATGGACTATACCTTCCCACATGTGGACTTGCACCTTATGTCTAACCTCATGTACATACCTGCTGTCATTTTATGCTATGTGAAGATAACATTGATTCATCTCATATCTATAATGCGTTCAATAGTGGTTATAAATACCGTAGGACCACTATTGACAGTGGGTTGACCTTTAACGACAACACACAGGCCATCTTCGCAAAGTGCCAGTAGCGGACCTACATCCTACGGAGGCTGAGACGCATGGATATTGCCCCTCCCATCCTTCACAGCTTTTACACCTGCCACATACAAAGCCTCCTTACGTTCTCTTTCCTGGCTTGGTACGGGGGGCTCTCACAGACCAACAAGGCTAAGCTGCGGAGGGTGACCACCTTGGGGTCTAAGCTCTGTGGGGTTTTGTGATCTGCCCGTCAGCATCTCTGTGACCAGAGGACAGTGACGAAAGCAGGGAAGATCGCGAGAGAAGCAACTCATAACCTCAGCACCTCCTTTCAGGTCCTGCCCTCAAGTAGGAGATATGGTGCCTCTATTCAGGAAGGCAAAGGGCAGTGCCAGTTTCATCCCCTCTGCCATTGGGCTCCTTAATAAACACAAACCCCCTAACACCTGATCCACCTCACCTGGTCGAACTGGACTAGCTTGCTAGCCCCCCCCACGCACACACACAGGGCACCTGGATGGACTCTGTGCTAATCATTCCATGGACTTGCATACATGCACGCACACACACGTGAAGTCATACACAAACACATTCTGCGTGCTCCACAAGTGTGGAGAGGACATTGCTTTCTTTTAAATTCAGAATTTTATCTTTTATAGAATTGAAGTACTTTGCTAGGTGTTTTAATTGTGGTGTATATTTATGTATTGTCTTGTCTTGAATGTATGCATTGATCTGAGCAAAACAAATTTCCCTTGTGGATAATGAAGACATCTAATCTAATCTAATCATTATTAGCATACTTATAATGCCATATGATCTTCTTTATAATCCTGTATAATTATAGTCATAAGTTATAGTCATAAGAACTAATAAATACTCATAATGCTTTATAACAATAAGCATGTCACATTATACAGCATTCTATAAGGACTAAATAAGTATAAGCACTCCTAATGTAATCAGGACACATTAGTCATATGGTCAAGTATCGTGATACTTTATAATTACTGGTCACTCACTGACTTTTTTTTCCTTTGGCCAGGATCATAGCCTTACTATAGTTCATTGTGTATTCTTAGATACAGATGCATTGTGTAGTCATAATACTATGGAGACTTCTTCTGCATGCACATCGGCTAATTTTGCAATGTTTTAGTTAAAAGAGAAATTTAAAAGAAAATCTATGTCCATCACAATATTTGGTCCAATGTGTTATGTATGCATGTATGTTTATCTATCTAAACTGTTTGTTCACAAATGACATGTACTGTATGTTATTTAGATTGCATCTGGTTTGGCATGTTTACCTGTATCTTGCACTAAATTGTTTTCTTTGTACGATTAACTTTGTCCTGCAATTTGGTGAAATAAAAAAATCTGCTTTTTGAATTTGATTGGATTGATTGAATAACAATGCCCTTATTAAAACATTAGATTACAGTCATTTAGCAGACACTTTTATCCAAAGCGACTTACTGCAAAACCATACTGCATTTAAGTCTTAGACCTATATGTGAAGTTCTAAGATTTGCTCTAGAGACAGATACACCTCATTACAAATAGGGTTAATTCAACATAGTATATTGTAGTACTGTTTGTTTGGACAATACCCCAGTATTTAGACTACAGCATGCAAGAGAAATCCTAATGAGTGAGGTCTTTGATGACACTGTTATTCATCAACCGTGCTACAAGGCAGAGTGTTTCTCAGTGCTATATGTGATTGATTGATTGAATACTTTATTAACAGTTTGCAAAAAAAAAGGCACAGTGGCACAAATGTATACAACATAATGCCAAATGGACAACCCAAATAAGCCCTCAGGGCTTGTTTCCATTAAGATCGTGTACATTCAATTCATAGATACAGTACATACATATAAAGGCAAACAATGATATACAGTAATATGCAAAAATATCATATATACGAGTAGTAATAAGACAGAAAGATATGTACTGTAAACAGTTTGGGGTTTCCGGTGATGAGCTTAGACTTTTTACAGGGGCCAGTTACAATTTGCAGTCTTTTGGAAGAGGGTAAGTCCTCCACTTTGCTCATCCCATCGGTAGGTAGGTACATAAAGGGCATGACCTTTACACCATGTAATAATAATAATAATAGTACTAATAAAGACAATTAAGAGAACCGTATGTCGGTGTGTGAGGAAAGTTATATGGCCGCGTTCGGGCTGAGGAGCTGATCACGAATCCATTGTCCGATCGTGTTTTCGCCCCCTAGTGGCCGAGATAATAGTGAAAAACTGTTCAAAAAGAGTAAAAACAAAATCGGAAACCAGTTTACGCATCAGCGTGCCGCCCCGAACGCGCTCATATAACTCTCCTGCTACACGGCCTTACCGTTCTCCTTAATTGGCTGGGGTCTAATCTCAACTTATTTCGCGCTATAACACGATATATCTCCATAACGATAGGTTCTTAGAATCCACCTTTTGGATATATTGTACAGCTCGCCGAGACGCACGCGTGGATCTCTTGTTTGTCCCGCTACGACACTTCTAACGTTTGCTTCTGACACTGTTGGAAGGTACATAGAGGCGTAAAACGTTGACCCATATTGACAGCCAAAGTCAGAAAAAAAAAATTGTCGTAGAGGGACAAACAACATATCCACACGTGCGTCTCGGTGAGCTGAACAACATATCCAAACATTGGACTCTAAGTCCTTATTGTATTCGAGATATTAAGCAAGAAAAGCTAACCAATTAGCTATCAATTAAGAGAACCGTAAGGCCGTGTAGGAGGAGAGTTATACGAGCGCGTTCGGGGCGGCACGCTGATGCGTAAACTGGTTTCCGATTTTGTTTTTACTCTTTTTGAACAGTTTTTCACTATTATCTCGGCCACTAGGGGGCGAAAACACGATCGGACAATGGATTCGTGATCAGCTCCTCAGCCCGAACGCGGCCATATAACTTTCCTCACACACCGACATACGGTTCTCTTAATTGTCTTTATTAGTACTATTATTATTATTATTACATGGTGTAAAGGTCATGCCCTTTATGTACCTACATACCAACCGATGGGATGAGCAAAGTGGAGGACTTACCCTCTTCCAAAAGACTGCAAATTGTAACTGGCCCCTGTAAAAAGTCTAAGCTCATCACCGGAAACCCCAAACTGTTTACAGTACATATCTTTCTGTCTTATTACTACTCGTATATATGATATTTTTGCATATTACTGTATATCATTGTTTGTCTTTATATGTATGTACTGTATCTATGAATTGAATGTACACGATCTTAATGGAAACAAGCCCTGAGGGCTTATTTGGGTTGTCCATTTGGCATTATGTTGTATACATTTGTGCCACTGTGCCTTTTTTTTTGCAAACTGCTAATAAAGTATTCAATCAATCAATCACATATAGCACTGAGAAACACTCTGCCTTGTAGCACGGTTGATGAATAACAGTGTCATCAAAGACCTCACTCATTAGGTTTTGCAGTAAGTCGCTTTGGATAAAAGTGTCTGCTAAATGACTGTAATGTAATGTTTAATAAGGGCATTGTTATTCAAATCACTCCAATCAAATTCAAAAAGAAGTATTTTTATTTCACCAAATTGCAGGACAAAGTTAATCGTTCAAAAGATACAGGTAAACTGCCAAACCAGATGCAATCTAAATAACATACGTGTCATTTGTGAACAAACAGTTTAGATAAACATACATGCATACATAACACATTGGACTAAATATTGTGATGGACATTTTATTTCTCTTTTAACTAAAACATTGCAAAAATAGCCGATGTGCATGCCGAAGAAGTCTCCATAGTATAATAATCACTCAGCATCTGTATCTAAGAATACACAATGAACTATAGTAAGCCTATGATGACGATCGTGGTCAAAGGAAAAAAAGTCAGGGAGTGACCAGTAATTATAAAGTATCATGATACTTGACCATATGACTACTGTGTTCTGATTACACTAGGAGTGCTTATACTTATTTATAATGTAATTATAATTATAGTGCTACAAGCATATAACATTGCATTTATACTTGACCGTATAAGTCCTTATAGAATGCTGTATAATGTGACATGCTTATTGTTATAAAGCATTATGAGTATGTATTAGTTCTTATGACTATAATTATACAGGATTATAAAGAAAATCATATGGCATTATAAGTATGCTAATAATGATTAGATTAGATTAGATTAAATGTCTTCATTATCCACAAGGGAAAATTGTTTTGCTCAGATCAATGCATACATTCAAGACAAGACAATACATACATATACACCACAATTAAAAACACCTAGCAAAGTACTTCAATTCTATAAAAGATACAATTCTAAATTTAAAAGAAAGCAATGTCCTCTCCACACTTGTGGAGCACGCAGAATGTGTTTGTGTATGACTTCACGTGTGCGTGCATGTATGCAAGTCCATGGAATGGACTTGCATACATGCACGTGTGTGTGCGTGGGGGGGGCTAGCAAGCAAGTCCAGTTCGACCAGGTGAGGTGGATCAGGTGTTAGGGGGTTTGTGTTTATTAAGGAGCCCAACGGCAGAGGGGATGAAACTGGCACTGCCCTTGGGTCTCTCGCGATCTTCCCTGCTTTCGTCACTGTCCTCTGGTCACAGAGATGCTGACGGGCAGATCACAGCACCCCACAGAGCTTAGAGGTGGTCACCCTCCGCAGCTTAGCCTTGTTGGTCTGTGAGAGCCCCCCGTACCAAGCCAGGAAAGAGAAGGTAAGGAGGCCTTCTACATGGCAGATGTAAAAGCTGTGAAGGATGGGAGGGGCAATATACATGCGTCTCAGCCTCCGTAGCAGGTAGGTCCGCTGCTGGCACTTTGCGAAGATGGCCTGTGTGTTGTCGTTAAAGGTCAAGCCACTGTCAATAGTGGTCCCAAGGTATTACTAACCACTATTGAACGCATTATAGACATGAGATGAATCAATCTTATCTTCACATAGAATAAAATGGCAGCAGGTATGTACATGAGGTTAGACATAAGGTGCAGGTCCACATGTTGGAAGGTATAGTCCATTGACCAGTGCATGCATATGGCCGACTAAAGTTCAAATCCACAATGTATATCAACGAATAGGGGTATAAATAATCCACACGAACGGAGGTAATCCAATATATGGGAAACTGTCTGTAAAAAAAAAGTGTTACAGTATCGCAGGGCACTCAATCCACTTGTCCGGAACCACTCTGCCGGGACTGGGGGAGAAGAGAGGCTCTGCACGTGGAGGGGCTAGGTTCTGTGGATGGCATCCTGGCCGGGCTCCTCCTCCTGGTGCGTCTCACCAGGTCCAGGACCTGAGCGTTGCACCAGACACCCCCACTCCAAACATTTCATTCTGGTGTGATGGTTTCTTGGCCCGTGGTGGTACTGCGGCTTGCTTGAATGGCCCTCCTTAAAGGCCTCACCGTGGATTTGTTGGGCTTCTTCCTCACGGAAGACACAGGCTGGGGCGCCAACCCATACTGCTCCCGGATGCCGTCTACTTTCCGGCTGTCACCCGTCTCTCCGTCTATTCCTATGAGCCACTATAAATAGAATAACAAACAAACAGTATTTAAGGTTAAGGAAGATTAATGGGACACACATAACATATTTATCAGTGAGAACTTACAGACCTTAAATACATTTTGTTTGACTCGGTTCCACAGATAAATATTATGAAAATAGCAGATCTACAAGCTCACAACGCCCCGCGTTACGATGCGTTGTGAACTTGTAGATCGACTATTTTAATAATTGTTGACTTTTTAAAAGTCCTTAATTGTCACTTCACTGTCATCTGGGGACTCCCCCAAAATAATGTGGGGAGCCACAGGTTGAGAACCACTGCCATAGAAGGTCCTCAAACCTCTGAATATTAAAATCTTCAAAGAGAGAAACAGAAGATCAGGAGAGAGTAACCATTTATCAGCACCCCACCTCCCCCCACCAATGGGACCCAGGCAGGATCAATGAGTGGTCTTTATGAGCCCCCTACAACAGGGGTCTTCAACAGGGGGTCCGGGACCCCTAGGGGGTCCTCAGATTTAATACAGGGGGTCCGCCAAATCTCTGTGTGATAGGATCATTGTTTTTACATTAACCACTTGAACCCTAGCGTCCCTATTCTAACTTTAGCCGAAAATAGCAGATCTACAAGCTCACAACGCCTCGCGCTGCGAGGAGTTGTGAGCTTGTAGATCTGCTATTTTTGGCAAAGAGGGGAAAAAAGAGCAGACCAAGTACAGAGTGAAAGTATTGGCGGTTTAAGTGGTTAAATGTCTGAAAATACACATTAACATGAATCCAACATCTATGAAAAGCTTTCATCTGCAACACAACTGTATGTAATATATAGTGGGGGTCCCTGCTTCATAGCTCTCTCAGTTAAGGGGGTCCTTGGCATGAAAAGGAACCCCCCCCCCCCCCCCCCCCATGGGACCCAGGCAGGATCAATGAGTGGTCTTTATGAGCCCCCTACAACAGGGGTCTTCAACAGGGGGTCCGGGACCCCTAGGGGGTCCCCAGATTTGCTACAGGGGGTCCGCCAAATCTCTGTGTGATAGGATCATTGTTTTTTACATTAACCACTTGAACCCCTTGCGTCCCTATTCTAACTTTAGCCGAAAATAGCAGATCTACAAGCTCACAACGCCTCGCGCTGCGCGGAGTTGTGAGCTTGTAGATCTGCTATTTTTGGCAAAGAGGGGAAAAAAAGAGCAGACCAAGTACAGGTATTGGCGGTTTAAGTGGTTAAATGTCTGAAAATACACATTAACATGAATCAAACATCTATGAATAGCTTTCATCTGCAACACAACTGTATGTAATATATAGTGGGGGTCCCTGCTTCATAGCTCTCTCAGTTAGGGGGTCCCTGCTTCATCTCTCTCTCAGTTAAGGGGGTCCTTGGCATGAAAAGGTTGAAGACCCCTGCCCTAACCCCTGAACATAGCTCACTTTCAATGCTGACATTCACCAGTAAAGCCCGTACATCTATGTACAAAACACATGTATATATACATATATAAGGCACTTACCCGGTCGCCCTAAATGTTAATAAGCCGTCCGGAGTCTCTGTGCAATGTATTAGACCGTAAGTATCAATAAAGAAGTGTTTTAATCCCGTCTGTGGACGATTCTGTTGAAGTTCCCAATGGCGGTAGTGACGGGGCGCATCAGGTCAAAGTCGGAATTACACTCAATGCAAAAGGGAATAAACGAGGGGGGGAATGGCGTTCGGCCACAGACGGGATTAAAACACTTCTTTATTGAAAAATATGCACTAATACATTGCTCAAAGACTCCGGACTGCTAGTTAACATGTGGGGCAACCGGGTAAGCACCGTATATGTTGCATTTGTACAGGAGAAGTACGGGATTTACTGGTGCATCGTAGTGCGGCGCGTTGTTTTGGCTTTAGTTGGCTAGCTTAGCAATGTCCGACCAAAACAAGCAGCCTAAACTTATAGTCTTTTACTTGTCCAGATCAAACAACTTGCTACATACTAACATGTGAACAATGACGCCATGGCCTATCATTTTGTGGTGTATATTTAACGATGTATATCTTATAAATGCAATGACCGGACACTTACCCTGAGACGAAGTAACAACAGCTGTGTGCACTGCACTGTGCAGAAGTGGTAAATATCCGGTCTAGTCTAGCGGATACGGAAACGTATGCACTAGACCGGATGTAGTGGGCGTAGTCTAGTATGCACCAGGAATTAGCGGTTAAGAGTTAGATAATATATATTTTAATTAGAAATACGTTTAATATGTATGGCAAGTAGGCTATTTCAAGGTTGTGCAGGCCTGATCATCAAAAAAAACAACTGCATTTAACATTTTAAATTATCTTAAAGCACAATTATTTATTGATCATTATCATTATTATTATTATTATTATTATTATTATTACTCTTATTAATATTCGGGATATATTAACAGCATCAACAACATTCAAAAAGGTGATTGTGAACCCCAGTGTTAAACATTTGAAATGCTAAAGCACAATTCATTATTGCTAGTTATTATAATAATAATAATAATAATAATAATAATAATGATAATGATAATGATAATGATAATGATAGATAGATAGATAGATAGATAGATAGATAGATAGATAGATAGATAAGTAGCCCTGAAACATCATATCATGACAGTCATGACGAAACTTCAACCTGATGTTTGCACTTTTTCCATTTACGGCCCGTACATCTACACAAACGTTTCGATTTCAACTATAAAGTTCTTAACCTATGGCCACGGACGTTCAAATTATGTACGGTCCCTCAAAAATACCCGTATATTCCGTGTTGTTAAATAAAAAGCATTTTAATCCAATTGAATGCCATTTTCTCACAGAGTTATAAAGTATCAGAGTGCAATACACCTTCCAACCGATAGGGTCAGGTAGTAAAAGCATGAAGAAAATGGCCACCAATCGGATTTAAATGCTTTTTTATTGAACAATACAAAATATACATGTATGTTTAAGGACCCGTACAGAATTTTAACATCCGTGGCCATTAAGTGAGCACTTTATATTTGAGATTTGAACGTTAATGTAGATGTATCGAGTGTAATGGAAATAACGCAAAAAAAAGCTGAAGTTCAGCCATGACGCCCGTGACGGAATGCGGAAGTAATCTGAAATGACGTCAGGGGCTTGGAAAAGTCAAAGAAATGTCCTGTTCTCAACAAATACTCATCGAAAAATTACCAAAATAATATGGAAATGCTCAGAATATTGTTGTCAGGTTTTTGTGGGTGGTGTGTGCTCTGGTGCATTTCAACCAAGTCTCTTAGCTCACGTTGTGTGTCAGTCCAATGTATTATCAATGGAACGACTAAGAAGGCGCATGCTGCCTTTTGAGGAATTCTATGAATGTCTATGAGTGACCCTGGAAGGCGCATATTATCGTCGGGGGCGGACTTGGACGACACATACTGCCTTCCTGGGGTTCTGGCAAAAAGGCAACATGTGCCTTCTTCGGGGTGAGACTGTGTTGATAAACTCTGCTCCTCTGATCATCTCTCCTGTCAACAGGAAGTAGAACAGCATGGAGTTTAAATAAGCAGTAAATTGGACGCGTCATTATAGGCAGAAGACATTAAAAATATGTATAAAAAAGAGAAAAAGAAAACATAATGTACATTTGTTATTCCGGACTTTCACTTGTAATGTATTTTCACATTTCAGTATTGATACTTTTACTTGAAGTAAAATATGTGAGTACTTTTTCCACCACTGCACATCACAGGTTTACCGGTGTAAAACAGAGATGGGGAAATTATTATTTGTATTACCAACTCCATCATTTGTGTTTCAGGAAAGGGCAGAATTATAGAGATAGAAGGAAAGAACTAGAAAACAGCTTCAAATATTCAATTATTCCTCTACATATATAGAAATAAAATAAATAAAAAAGCAATTGCATGCTGCAGTTAAAATGGCAGCTACAGTACATAATAATAAGGGTAATAATAATAATAATAATAATAATAATAATAATAGTAATAATAATAATAATAATAATAGTAATAATAATATATGGTAGTGGATATAATAGTTTGTCTATATCTGTCATATCCTCTGCCTCTGCCATAGTCTGTGCCAACACCCCCATTCGCCCAGTGCCCTGATGACTACTTGGTTTCACCTGTGTTTTCTCTTGACCTGTTCCCATTCCCCATTCAGTGCTTAGTCTATATATAGACCCTGTGTTTGCCTGTTTGTTTGGTTGTTGTATTATCAGATTGCTTTATGTGTCCGATTGACACTTCCCTTGTTGTAAGGTGAACCTATGAGTTCTTCAGTAAAAGTACCATTAAGTTTATTCCTCGTTTCCTGAGTCCTGTTATTCTGCATATTGGGTCCTTACCTGGTCTTCAAGAGTCCTGACAATATCTGAGTCAATATTTTGACCTATTTTGTGAATCAATGGTTTGTTGTATATCATCTCTGTCGGTTGGAAACCTCAAGTCCAAAACTGATACTTTTCAAGATGTAAATTCAAAAACAGCAAAAATAGCAAATCTACAAGCTCACAATGCGTCGCGATGCACCGAGTGCCGCGCTATGAGCTTGTAGATCTGCTATTTTAGAAAAATCGTGAAAATATGTGCAAATCTTTGAATATTCTTTAAAGCGAACGTTTTTAACTCAAATGTTTGCTTCTGGGGGGTCCCTGTCAATACATTGTGTTTTTATCAGCAGTTGCCCAGTTAAGCTCATCAAAGACTAATACAATGTCGTTTGAGCTGCGTCTGCTATAACCAAACCAGACCATTTTGTTTCATTAATCCTGAACACAAGCAGATCGCTGTAATTTAACTCTCTCTATAACCAGCAATGTGTGAGTGATGATTCTGTGTTACAAATATCATTTTATTCCAAGGCAACGTCTCTCTTCCATGGGCAGAGAGCAGTGTTGACAGATTTTGCGAGAGGAATAAGCAACCAGGTCCGTGAAAACTAGTCCAAAAGAAGTGACTATAAACACTTTAAACCTGTGTCGGCTATTTGAAAATATCTGACATATATAGGTTTAAAAATAAACGATCTACAAGCTCACAACCGCAACTTATAGCTTATCACAAGCAGACCTGGCAACACAGAGAGAGGAGAGAGGAGAGAGTGTAAAGATTGCATTGAGGATAATGGCTTGCTCAGTCTTCTCTTAAAGGCACGGTGACTGATCTTATTATTGTAACGCCTAAACCACACCTACAGTATGCATAATGTAACGGCTAGCGCAGGTGTTTTAGGGATAAGGCTGGTGTCGCAACTTTAGCACGGGAACGCCCCTTGGGCCATGCTAAATCCCCACATCGTGGGTTTAGGATCTCTTGACTAAGATAGGGCCCTATGTGTGTACCCTTTATGCCCATATATGGAGATATCTTTATATGTGTCTGTTTGTACCCTTTATGCCCATATATGGAGATATCTTTATATGTGTCTGTTTGTACCCTTTATGCCCATATATGGAGATATCTTTATATGTGTCTGTTTGTACCCTTATGCCCATATATGGAGATATCTTTATATGTGTCTGTTTGTACCCTTTATGCCCATTTTTGGAGATATCTTTATATGTGTCTGTTTTTACCCTTTATGCCCATATATGGAGATTCCATCAGATAGATTACCATTAGAAATCAGCTTGTTGATTGTGGGTTGCTATGGCTACCTAATAATGATCAGTGTACTTGGAGGTCAGTCTGACATCAGAGAACTCCTTATTTGGGCAAGGCTGACACGGAACTCCAAGTGTGGGCGTGGCTTGTCGTGATAGTGACATCACAGTGATGATGTAAAGCTCCTGGTATAAAAGTAGATCCCACACTGAGAGAACACCATTCACCACCTCGTACCGACGCACCATCGCCTCCTACTGGACACCACCTGCTAGAAGAATCCTAGAACACCGCTTAACGTTGGATTTGTAGCGTCATCGAACATATTCACTGGAAGAGTCACACTAGTAGATCACTGGTTGTGTTCTCTCTTACAAAGGAATTTATTTCGTTGTATACGCTTTTATTCTCAGTGTGTAGAAATGGCGTCTGCCAGCATTCCCGTCTCTGAAGATCACTTCCTGTGTTCTATCTGTATGGATGTGTTCACTGATCCAATCACCACTCCATGTGGACACAACTACTGCAAAGCCTGTATCACACGTTACTGGGACACTAATGATGTGTGTAAGTGTCCACTGTGTAACAAAGCCTTCCATATGAGACCAGAATTCTCTGTTAATAAAGTTCTCTCAGTGATGGCCGATCAGATCAGGAGTCACAAGTTGAAAGAAGAATATGAAGCAAAGACAGAGGCTGAAGTTCAGCAGATGATCCAGGAGAGACGACTGAAGATCCAGGAGGTCAAACACTCAGTAGAGTTCAGCAGGAAAGATGCAGACATAGTGATAGCCGTCAGTGTTCAGGTCTTCACTGCTCTGATCAGCTGTATGGAGAGAAGTCAGGCTGAGCTCATTGATGTGATTGGAGAGAAGCAGAAAACAACAGAGAAACAGGCTGAAGGCTTCATTAATGAGCTGCAACAGGAAATCATTCAATTAGAGAAGAGAAGCTCTGAGCTGAAACAGCTCTCACACACTGAAGGCCACCTCCAGAATTTCAAAGCCAACAACACAGACTGGAGACCCACCAAGGACTGGACAGAGGTCAATGTTCATCAGTCTTCACATATGGGGACAGTGAGGACAGCTGTGGCTCAGCTGGAGAAGACACTCAGTCAAGAGATGAATAAGCTGTGTGATGCTGAGTTGAGGAGGATCCAGCAATATGAGGTGGATGTGACTCTGGACCCTGATACAGCACATCCCAAACTCATCCTGTCTGAGGATGGAAAACAAGTGAGTCATGGAAACGTAAGGAAAAATCTCCCTGACAACACAGAGAGATTCTCTAGATATGGCAATGTCTTAGGAAAACAAAGCTTCTCCTCAGGAAGGTTTTACTATGAGGTTCAGGTTACAGGGAAGACTAAGTGGCATTTAGGAGTGGCCAGAGAGTCCATCAACAGGAAAGGTTATAACACACTGAGTCCCAACAATGGTTACTGGACTATATTGTTGTGTGATGGAAATGAGTACTGGGCTGGTGCTGACCCTGATGTCCTCCTCCCTGTAAGAGAGGAGGTCCAGAAAGTGGGAGTGTTTGTGGATTATGAGGAGGGTCTGGTCTCCTTTTATGATGTGGAGACCAGAGCTCATCTCTACTCTTTCACTGGCTGCACCTTCACTGAGAAACTCTTCCCATTCTTCAGTCCATGTCTTAATGATGGTGGTATAAACTCTGCTCCTCTGATCATCTCTCCTGTCAACATGAAGTAGAACAGCAGGGATTTTAAATAAGCAGTAAATTGGACGCGTCATTATAGGCAGAAGACATTAAAAATATGTATAAAAAAGAGAAAAAGAAAGAATAATGTACATTTGTTATTCCGGACTTTCACTTGTAATGTATTTTCACATTTCAGTATTGATACTTTTACTTGAAGTAAAATATGTGAGTACTTTTTCCACCACTGCACATCACAGGTTTACCGGTGTAAAACAGAGATGGGGAAATTATTATTTGTATTACCAACTCCATCACTTGTGTTTCAGGAAAGGGCAGAATTATAGAGATAGAAGGAAAGAACTAGAAAACAGCTTCAAATATTCAATTATTCCTCTACATATATAGAAATAAAATAAATAAAAAAGCAATTGCATGCTGCAGTTAAAATGGCAGCTACAGTACATAATAATAAGGGTAATAATAATAATAATAATAATAATAATAATAATAGTAATAATAATAATAATAATAATAGTAATAATAATATATGGTAGTGGATATAATAGTTTGTCTATATCTGTCATATCCTCTGCCTCTGCCATAGTCTGTGCCAACACCCCCATTCGCCCAGTGCCCTGATGACTACTTGGTTTCACCTGTGTTTTCTCTTGACCTGTTCCCATTCCCCATTCAGTGCTTAGTCTATATATAGACCCTGTGTTTGCCTGTTTGTTTGGTTGTTGTATTATCAGATTGCTTTATGTGTCCGATTGACACTTCCCTTGTTGTAAGGTGAACCTATGAGTTCTTCAGTAAAAGTACCATTAAGTTTATTCCTCGTTTCCTGAGTCCTGTTATTCTGCATATTGGGTCCTTACCTGGTCTTCAAGAGTCCTGACAATATCTGAGTCAATATTTTGACCTATTTTGTGAATCAATGGTTTGTTGTATATCATCTCTGTCGGTTGGAAACCTCAAGTCCAAAACTGATACTTTTCAAGATGTAAATTCAAAAACAGCAAAAATAGCAAATCTACAAGCTCACAATGCGTCGCGATGCACCGAGTGCCGCGCTATGAGCTTGTAGATCTGCTATTTTAGAAAAATCGTGAAAATATGTGCAAATCTTTGAATATTCTTTAAAGCGAACGTTTTTAACTCAAATGTTTGCTTCTGGGGGGTCCCTGTCAATACATTGTGTTTTTATCAGCAGTTGCCCAGTTAAGCTCATCAAAGACTAATACAATGTCGTTTGAGCTGCGTCTGCTATAACCAAACCAGACCATTTTGTTTCATTAATCCTGAACACAAGCAGATCGCTGTAATTTAACTCTCTCTATAACCAGCAATGTGTGAGTGATGATTCTGTGTTACAAATATCATTTTATTCCAAGGCAACGTCTCTCTTCCATGGGCAGAGAGCAGTGTTGACAGATTTTGCGAGAGGAATAAGCAACCAGGTCCGTGAAAACTAGTCTAAAAGAAGCGACTATAAACACTTTAAACCTGTGTCGGCTATTTGAAAATATCTGACATATATAGGTTTGAAAATAGACGATCTACAAGCTCACAACCGCAACTTATAGCTTATCACAAGCAGACCTGGCAACACAGAGAGAGGAGAGAGGAGAGAGCGTAACATTGCATTGAGGATAATGGCTTGCTCAGTCTTCTCTTAAAGGCACGGTGACTGGTCTTTTTATTGTAACGCCTAAACCACACCTACAGTATGCATAATGTAACGGCTAGCGCAGGTGTTTTAGGGATAAGGCTGGTGTCGCAACTTTAGCACGGGAACGCCCCTTGGGCCATGCTAAATCCCCACATCGTGGGTTTAGGATCTCTTGACTAAGATAGGGCCCTATGTGTGTACCCTTTATGCCCATATATGGAGATATCTTTATATGTGTCTGTTTGTTCCCTTTATGCCCATATATGGAGATATCTTTATATGTGTCTGTTTGTACCCTTATGCCCATATATGGAGATATCTTTATATGTGTCTGTTTGTACCCTTATGCCCATATATGGAGATATCTTTATATGTGTCTGTTTGTACCCTTTATGCCCATTTTTGGAGATATCTTTATATGTGTCTGTTTTTACCCTTTATGCCCATATATGGAGATTCCATCAGATAGATTACCATTAGAAATCAGCTTGTTGATTGTGGGTTGCTATGGCTACCTAATAATGATCAGTGTACTTGGAGGCCGGTCTGACATCAGAGAACTCCTTATTTGGGCAAGGCTGACACGGAACTCCAAGTGTGGGCGTGGCTTGTCGTGATAGTGATATCACAGTGATGATGTAAAGCTCCTGGTATAAAAGTAGATCCCACACTGAGAGAACACCATTCACCACCTCGTACCGACGCACCATCGCCTCCTACTGGACACCACCTGCTAGAAGAATCCTAGAACACCGCTTAACGTTGGATTTGTAGCGTCATCGAACATATTCACTGGAAGAGTCACACTAGTAGATCACTGGTTGTGTTCTCTCTTACAAAGGAAGTGATTTAGTTGTTTACGCTTTTATTCTCAGTGTGTAGAAATGGCGTCTGCCAGCATTCCCGTCTCTGAAGATCACTTCCTGTGTTCTATCTGTATGGATGTGTTCACTGATCCAATCACCACTCCATGTGGACACAACTACTGCAAAGCCTGTATCACACGTTACTGGGACACTAATGATGTGTGTAAGTGTCCACTGTGTAACAAAGCCTTCCATATGAGACCAGAATTCTCTGTTAATAAAGTTCTCTCAGTGATGGCCAATCAGTTCAGGAGTCACAAGTTGAGAGAAGAATATGAAGCAAAGACAGAGGCTGAAGTTCAGCAGATGATCCAGGAAAGACGACTGAAGATTCAGGAGGTCAAACACTCAGTAGAGATCAGCAGTAAAGATGCAGACACAGTGATAGCCGTCAGTGTTCAGGTCTTCACTGCTCTGATCAGCTGTATTGAGAGAAGCCAGGCTGAGCTCATTGATGTGATTGGAGAGAAGCAGAAAACAACAGAGAAACAGGCTGAAGGCTTCATTAATGAGCTGCAACAGGAAATCATTCAATTAGAGAAGAGAAGCTCTGAGCTGAAACAGCTCTCACACACTGAAGACCACCATGACCTCCAGAATTTCAAAGCCAACAACACAGACTGGAGACCCACCAAGGACTGGACAAACATCAATGTCCATCAGTCTTCACATATGGGGACAGTGAGGACAGCTGTGTCTCAGCTGGAGAAGACACTCAGTCAAGAATTGAAGAAGAAGCTGTGTGATGTTGAGTTGAGGAGGATCCAGCAATATGAGGTGGATGTGAATCTAGACCCGGATACAGCATATCCCTACCTCATCCTGTCTGAGGATGGAAAACAAGTGAGTCATGGAAACGTAAGGAAGAATCTCCCTGACAACACAGAGAGATTCTCTAAATATAGCAATGTCTTAGGAAAACAAAGCTTCTCCTCAGGAAGGTTTTACTATGAGGTTCAGGTTACAGGGAAGACTGAGTGGACTTTAGGAGTGGCCAGAGAGTCCATCGACAGGAAAGGTTATATGACACTGAGTCCCAACAATGGTTACTGGACTATAGCGTTGTGGAATAGAAATATGTACTGGGCTCATGCTGACCCTGATGTCCTCCTCCCTGTAAGAGAGGAGGTCCAGAAAGTGGGAGTGTTTGTGGATTATGAGGAGGGTCTGGTCTCCTTTTATGATGTGGAGACCAGAGCTCATCTCTACTCTTTCACTGGCTGCACCTTCACTGAAAAACTCTTTCCATTCTTCAGTCCATGGCTTAATGATGGTGGTATAAACTCTGCTCCTCTGATCATCTCTCCTGTCAACATGAAGTAGAACCGCATCGAGTTTAAATAAGCAGTAAATTAGACGCGTCATTATAGGCAGAAGACATTAAAAAATATGTATAAAAGAGAGAGAGAAAAAAAAAAGAAACAGCACTTTTACGCAAGTGGCGTGCACAGACATTTTGAGGGGCAGGTGCTCAAGTAAAAAAAAAAAGGGCACCTTGGGTGGCGCGCGGAACCGCCGGCTGCCTCAGTAGTGTGAGATTTATAGAAGAAAATTGCAACCTATACCTCTTTGCCAAAAATAGCCGAATTACAAGCTCACAACGCCTCGCAGCGCAAGGCGTTGTGAGCTTGTAGATCTGCTATTTTTGGCTAAAGTAAACGGATGCTAGGTTTCGAGTGGTTATGGTAAAAAGAAAAATCATATCACATAAAGATTTGGCGGACCCCCTGTAGTAACTCTGAGGACCCCCCAGGTGTCCCGGACCCCCCTGTTGAAGACCCCTGCTGTAAACTGAAAACTTTTTTTCAAAAGGGCACTACTGCAGATCTACAAGCTCACAATGCGTTGCGATGCGACTCATTGTGAGCTTGTAGATCTGCTATTTTCAAAAGATGTTTATACATTTGAAAACTTGAAATGGGACATTCTGCAAAATGAATACTTTCTACTTCTGGTACTTTGAGTACATTTTGATGCCAATACTTACTCAAGTACATTTTGAAGTACTCTGTTTTCTTGTAACACAGTACTTCTACATTGCAGTATTGATACTTTTACTTAAATAAAACTTGTGAGTACTTTTTTTTCACCACTGCTCCTACTATGTAACAATAGCCACCATTGTACTTCATCTCTGGTTTGACTGGGAACCATACTGTAGGAGCCATTTCATTTGATTTCATATTTTTTGACTGAATGGCGCCCCCACTGGTCGCCTCGAAAAATGGCACCATGATTCCCTATTAATCAGGCCGCAGCTGTGTGTAGCAGGACGCCAGAGGAGAAACAGATTTTCAACCGCTCGCTCGCACCATACACACACAGCGCAGATCATGAATGAAAGACATTGAACCGAATTATTTTGAGTTTATTTTGAACCTTTATGCTGCGCCTGTTTGTTTTGAAACCCTTTAGTTAACGTCTGGAGCCTGTTTCTTGTTTTCGTTGTTTGCACCCCGCCCCCCATATTATTTGAAACTTTTACACTACTCATTCCACAAATCATTGAAATCAACCTGTTCGAATCCATGAAGACACAAGAATCAACAACATCGAACAGTGAGTAACAAGAGACAGCCCAAGTCAAAGTGTTGAGCGCGTTTTAGACGTATTCTGGCGAAGATAGGCATATTGGCCCTACAATCAAGTTGAAAATCTCTCTGATACGGACACAATGAATGAAATTGGATGGATCTAAAGGATCTAATGGATGTGTCACGCTATTGAAGTTAATGGAATGTGCGACGTCACATGGATAAATGAACGCGAAAATCGCGCATTTAATGAGGATTTGGATGAATACATGTCGCCATTAAACAAGTGTGCATTGATGCTATAAGTTTGGATTTGGACAATAAATGCTGCTTAAAGATGTCTGAACATGATAAGGAGGAATTAGGCCAACCTGAAACTGTTATTGAAGTGCCTGAAGTTACCACCGTTCACACTTCTGATAAAACTGATCAATTGCCTGTGGTTGAAGGGAAAAGACAAGGGAAGCCCACTCAAAGGGCACTTGAAGCTAATTATGCAAAGCAATGTAATGCAAGAAAAGCTAAACTTGGACAACTCACAAGCAAAAGAAATGTGTTACGAGCACTTATGGTTGATTACAGAAATGTTGAAATTGTTAAACAAGAATACAATGAATTTAATTCTAAAACAAATGACTTCAAATCACTTCACAAATCAGTTCAGCAGCTATTATCAGAAGAAGAAGCTTCAGATGACCACGATCAGTGGTACAGGCCTAAGTTCAAAACCATATGTGAATTTCATGACAAAGTTATAGAATGGATAAATAATGCCCCTGCAGCCATGGCACAAAAGCCAGCAGAAGTGGCACCAGAAGTGACACAAGTGACACAAGCACTTAGTGTCAAATCATTTGGCAATGTTTCAGTTGGAATGATAAGTAGAAAGCAAATGAAAACCACTGCAAGCACCTCAGCATTAAGGCAGGCAGAGGCCGAAAGGGCAGCCCTACTTGCACGTGCTGCTGCTCTTAAACAAAGGCAAGCATTTGAATTAGAGGAGGCACAGCTCAAAGCAAAAAAAGAAGCATTTGAATTGGAAGTAGAAATTGCAGCTGCTGATGCCAAGTTAAAAGTATTAGATGTCACTAAACATGTAGACATTAAGTCTGATATTAACCCCTTAATCCACATCAATGAGTATTTTGCCTCAATGCAATCCTTACCAGTGGACAGCCAGCAGGTTGATAATTATGGATTGGATGATGAAGAGGAGGATGATGAATATTTACAGGATGATGATGAGGATGATGATGATGACGACGGAGAGGATGAAGTTGAAGGAGCAGCTTCACAGCCACCACTGAGGCAAAGGTCTCAGCATGCCCCTAGTGGCCAATCACGGCAGCCACATAGACATATAAGGTCACGGTCACGGATGCCTGTTGCTCACCAACAACCCCAACAGCCTAACCCAAACCTTAGCTTGCAAGATGGTGCTCAGGTTAATGTTCGATCAGGCGGAGCCATGATGGACATTTTGAGAAAACAAAACGAAATCACAGAAATGTTAATTCAAGAACAGAGGTTCTCACTCTTGCCTTCTAGAGAAATTCCTGTTTTTAAAGGTGATCCATTAAGTTATGTCTCTTTCATTAGCACATTTGAACATTGTGTAGAAAGCAAAACAAGTGACAGCAGAGATCGACTGCTCTTTCTAGAACAGTTTACAGATGGACAACCAAAGACACTTGTGAGAAGCTGCCTTCACATGGATTCCCAAAAAGGCTATGTGAAAGCAAAACGGCTGCTACGCAAACATTTTGGAAATGAGGTTCTCATTGCTGCTACCTATCAGGAAAAAATTCTGAATTGGGATTTAATCCGATCAGAAGATGGCAAAGCCCTACATAAATACTCACTCTTCTTGAGAACATGCTGCAATGCCATGAGCAATAATGAAATACTGCAAGACATGAACAATCCTACACATTTGAAATCTGTCTTATCAAAACTGCCTTTCAAGCACAGAGAGAGGTGGAGGACTGTATCATATGATTACTATGAGCGTACACACAGAAGAGCCAAGTTCCCACAACTTGTAAATTTCATTGAAAGGCAAGCAAACATTGCCGTTGATCCCCTCTTTGGAGAAATACAAGACACAAAACCGAAAGACAAGAGGACAATCCCTTCTCCCCGAAGTAGTAATTTGAAATCAGTACCAGTCTCATCATACACTAAAAGCAACTATAAAAGCAGTTTTGCCACAGTAACAGAATCCTCAGAACCTAAGTCACAGCCAAGCACAAGCAGCTCTGCAGCCGTGCAACAGAAAGCATGTTTCTTCTGCAAAGGAAACCACAGCACAGATTTGTGCAAGGAATTGGATAAGAAAGTGCACAAAGACAAAGTTGAGTTCTTTAAAGTAAATGGTTTATGTTTCGGTTGTGTGACTCAGGGTCACATGAGTAAGGACTGTAAAAGACGTATGACTTGTAAAATATGTACAAAGAAGCATCCTACTGTGTTGCACATTGAATTTAAAAAAGATGCAAGTCAAACGAGTCCAAACACCGATAGCATGTCAGTGGGCAGTGCATTAGTCACCATGAAAAGGCCTATCCATACTGGGGCCGGTGACCAGCAAAAACTGTCAATTGTTCCTGTGCAAGTTAAGTTGTCAAATTCCAATCAAGTACTTCAAACGTACGCTTTCCTTGATCCAGGAAGCACTGGAACCTTCTGTACTGAAGCTTTAAGGAAGCAATTACATGCCAAAGCGACACCAACTCGAATCCTACTTCGTACTCTTGGACAAGAAAAGGTCATAAGTATTAACAGAATCAATGGGCTGGAAGTGTCAAGTCTTGAAGGAGATAATTTCCTAAAACTGCCACCACTCTATACTCAAACAGAAATTCCTGTAACCAAGGAGCAAATTCCCACTCAGGTTGATGTGCAAGAATGGAACTACCTAAAAGAGGTTAGGTTGCCATATATTGATGCAGATATTGGACTCCTGATTGGTAATGATGCAGCTAAGTTTATGGAACCTTGGGCAGTAATTAATAGCAAGGGTAATGGGCCCTACGCTGTAAAGACAAGACTTGGATGGGTGGTTAATGGGCTTCTACACAAACCCACAATAAGCCATAAGCAGCCAACCCATATTTTCAGCAATCGCATATCGATAATACATTTGAATGACCTCATGATCCAACAATTCAACTATGATTTCCCAGAAAAGGGTTATGAAGAGAAGGCAGAAATGTCTATGGAAGATAAGAGATTCATGCAAATCATGTCGGACTCTACTAAAATTAAAGATGGTCACTACCAAATAAACCTTCCATTCAAGCAGACTGATATAGCGATGCCTAACAACCGCCATCTGGCAGAGCAGCGTGTAATGTCACTAAAAAGGAAATTCAAGAAGGATCCGGAGTTTCACAAAGAGTACACTGACTTTCTTGAAAGTGTCATTCAAAAGGGACACGCTGAAGCTGTACCACGAGAGCAGTTAAATCCAGAGGAAGGAAGGACCTGGTACTTACCTCACCATGGAGTACGCCACCCAAAGAAACGCAAACTGCGTGTAGTCTTTGACTGTTCTGCATCATTCCAAGGAACTTCATTAAATGATGAGCTTATTCAAGGCCCAAACTTAACCAACACACTGCTGGGCGTCTTGATCCGGTTTAGACAAGAACCAGTAGCAATGATGGCAGACGTAGAAGGCATGTTCCATCAAGTGAAAGTCACACCAGCTGACAAAGACTTTCTTAGATTCTTATGGTGGCCAAATGGTGACATCAGTCACAGCCTAGTAGAGTACAGAATGACAGTGCATTTATTTGGAGCAACATCTTCATCCAGTGTTGCTAGTTATGCCGTGAGAAGGACTGCTGAAGATAATAAGGATAAGTTCTCAGCAGTGGCAGTTAACACTGTTAAAGAAAACTTCTATGTTGATGATTGTCTTAAGTCTGTGCCAAGTGAGAAGGACTGCATAGCACTATCTAAAGAATTAAGAACCCTGTGTGCTCAAGGAGGTTTCCGCCTAACCAAATGGGTAAGCAACAGCCGCACAGTGCTGGCCTCTATTCCAGAGGAAGAGCGAGCCACAGAGGTAAAAGATATTGACTTGGATCAGAAGCACCTACCGGTAGAACGGGCCCTTGGAGTGCAGTGGAATGTGGAGGAAGATACATTTAGAATCCAAGTAAACATGAAAAATCAACCTTACACAAGAAGAGGAATCCTATCCACTGTAAGTTCAGTGTACGACCCTCTGGGGTTCTTAGCTCCGTTCATATTCTCTGCAAAGCACATCTTGCAGCAGTTATGTCAGCTAAATTATGGATGGGACGACAGGATTCCAGAGGCTTTCTGTCAATCATGGCATAAATGGCTCACTGGACTACAGCAAATGGAAAACTTCAACATTCCAAGATGTATTAGATCTAAAGAATTTGGCAAAATCAAGTCAGCCCAACTTCATCACTTCTGTGATGCAAGTGAGACAGGATATGGTACTGTGACTTACCTTAAAATGACCAATACTGAAAACCAAATTCACACATCTTTAATCATGGCAAAAGCAAGAGTCGCCCCCTTGAAACAGGTTACGATACCTAGAATGGAACTTACTGCTGCAGTACTAGCAGTGAAAGTAAACCGGATGCTGGAGACTGAGCTACACCTTCCACTCAGAAAAGCGGTATTTTGGACAGACAGTACATCAGTCTTGAAATACGTCAGAAATAACACCAAGCGCTTTCAGACTTTCGTGGCTAACAGAGTCAGCACTATCAGAGAACACTCTTCTATTGAGCAGTGGAGATACTTGAACACCAAGATCAACCCTGCAGACCATGTGTCCCGAGGTCTTACAGCTGACGCATTCTTAAAGTGTGAAAACTGGAAGAAGGGACCGGACTTCCTACAGGAAAAGGAAGAGACATGGCCTAACTTACCTGCTGATCTCACCCCCATAACAGCCGACGATCCTGAAGTCAAAAAAGAGAAAGTTACAGTCAATACCATCCAGATGACAGATCAAGATCCTACTAGCACACTCATACACCACTACTCAAGTTTCTACAGATTGAAAAGAGCTGTGGCATGGATGCTGTATTTGAGAACTCACCTTTTACAGTTGAGTAGAAAAAGGAAAGATCTGATGCGAATTCAAGAACCAGACACAGACAAACAAAAACAGTCAATTGAAGTAGAGATGACAAAATTCAAAAACACTGTAAAGGTACACAACCTCTCTCTGGATGAACTGGACATAGCAGAGATAGCCGTTGTACAATTCTGTCAAAAACAAGGATTTCAAGAGGAAGTTGAAACATTACAGAAAGGAAGTTTGAACGTGCAGAAACACAGTTCAATCTACAAACTTGACCCCAAACTTGAAAACGAGGTATTAAGAGTGGGCGGGAGATTAAGCAGAGCAGCCATGCCGGAAGATGCAAAGCACCCTGCCATTCTCCCAAAAGACCATCATGTGTCAAAGCTTGTTCTTAGAAAGATCCATCAGGAAGTAGGACACAGTGGGAGAAACCACATGCTCTCCTTACTGAGACAAAAGTATTGGATTCCATGTGCCAACTCATTGGCAAGAAAGATTCTTTCTGAATGTGTGACATGTCGACGTCTCAATGTATCTGTTGGAAAACAGAAGATGGCAGACCTGCCAAGAGATAGAATAACACCTGACCTACCACCTTTCACACAAGTAGGAGTAGACTATTTTGGACCTATTGAGGTGAAAAGAGGCCGTACCACAGTCAAAAGATATGGAGTCATTTTCACCTGCTTAATCAGTAGAGCAGTACACCTAGAAGTGGCCCATTCTTTAGATACAGACTCGTGCATTAATGCGCTCAGGCGTTTTATTGCTCGAAGAGGCCAAGTGATGGAAATACGGTCAGACAATGGGACTAACTTCATATCCACTGAAAGGGAACTGAAAGAATCTTTGAAGGAATGGAATTTGGACAAAATAGAAAGAGCTCTACAGCAGAAAGGAGTCAAATGGATATTTAATCCACCCGCTGGTGCCCATCATGGTGGAGTATGGGAACGATTAATCCGTTTGCTCAAAAAGATCTTGCTATCAGTCACCAAACAACAAACTCTGGATGATGAAAGTCTCCATACAGTTATGTGTGAAGTGGAAGCCATGCTCAACAGCCGCCCACTCACTACAGTTTCAAGTGACCCCAACGACCTGGAAGCATTGACACCGAATCACCTGTTATTGCTTAAGAAACAGTCGATCCTTCCACCAGGAGTGTTCCAGGCCGCTGATGTATATGCAAAGCGCCGTTGGAGACAAGTACAGTACTTGTCAGATCTATTTTGGACTAGATGGATAAAAGAATACCTACCTCTTATGAATGTACGTCAAAAATGGAACCGCATCCGCAGGAACTTTGAAAAGGAAGATATCGTGATCATAGCTGACACGAATGCACCAAGAGGATCCTGGATGTTGGCTAGAGTCCTGGAAACAATGCCAGACTCAAGAGGACTTGTGAGAAGTGTGCGTCTTCAGACAAAAACCAGCGTACTTGAAAGGCCCATCAGCAAGATTTGCCTGCTGGTGCCAAACTCAAATTAAGAACTGAAGATTCAGACAGGCCTATACACCATGCCTGTTTCCCACCTCACAAGTATTTATTTGATTTTGTTTTGAACATTTTTGTATGGCTCCAGTTTTGATTTTGTATTGTTATTAGAGCCTGCCCATAACAATAGGGGCCGGTTATGTAGGAGCCATTTCATTTGATTTCATATTTTTTGACTGAATGGCGCCCCCACTGGTCGCCTCGAAAAATGGCACCATGATTCCCTATTAATCAGGCCGCAGCTGTGTGTAGCAGGACGCCAGAGGAGAAACAGATTTTCAACCGCTCGCTCGCACCATACACACACAGCGCAGATCATGAATGAAAGACATTGAACCGAATTATTTTGAGTTTATTTTGAACCTTTATGCTGCGCCTGTTTGTTTTGAAACCCTTTAGTTAACGTCTGGAGCCTGTTTCTTGTTTTCGTTGTTTGCACCCCGCCCCCCATATTATTTGAAACTTTTACACTACTCATTCCACAAATCATTGAAATCAACCTGTTCGAATCCATGAAGACACAAGAATCAACAACATCGAACAGTGAGTAACAAGAGACAGCCCAAGTCAAAGTGTTGAGCGCGTTTTAGACGTATTCTGGCGAAGATAGGCATATTGGCCCTACACATACGCCTTTATCAGCAACTTTCAGGGAATGTGAAAGTTGCTGACAGCGTGTAATTTCATTTCCATGAATAGAATCTTCAAAGTCGCACATTTCTGTTCTCTCTCTAATCACCATGAGATGGTTATCAGCAGGAGAGCAAGGCACAGCGGGGGTTAGGCAGTGCGTAACTGAGTAAATGTACTCAAGTACTGTACTTCAGCACGATTTTGAGGCATTGCTTACTTTACTGGAGTGTTTCCGATTTTCCGTACTTTTACTTCTACTCCACCACATCACGGAGGAAAATATTATACTGTTACTCTACCACTCTACTTTTGTTACTTTGAGTACATTTTTGATAGCAATACTTTTGTACTTTTACCCAAGTCAATTTTGAATTCTGGGCTTTTACTTTAAGTACTTTTTCCAGCACTGGGGTTAGTGCTGGGCTGGCAGCTTTTAGCTTATTTTACATAATAGACCTGTACTGTAAGTGTCAAAGTGTGGTCCGGGGACCCCCAGGTGTCCCTTAAGGAGGGGGGGGGGTGTTAATACAGCATCACAGTCATTTTAACCACTTTATCCATTTATACGTAACGTTGGCAAAAAAAAAAAAAAAATCTGAAATAGCAGGTGTACTTGTAAGCTTGCAGCGTGCAGGGACGTGCACAGATAGACTCTAGGTGGAGCTAGAGCACCTGCCCTTTGCCCTCTTGACCAGAAGTGCCCTTTTGAAAAAAGGGCACAGCAGGGGTCTTCAACAGGGGGTCCGGGACCCCTAGGGGGTCTTCAGAGTTACTACAGGGGGTCCGCCAAATCTTTATGTGGTATGATTTTTCTTTTTACCATAACCACTCGAAACCTAGCATCCCTTTTCTGGGGAGAACTTTAGCCAAAAATAGCAGATCTACAAGCTCACAACGCCTCGCGCTGCGAGGCGTTGTGGGAATTTAGATCTTTTATTGTCTCTGGAAATTAACTAGTAACTAAAGTAAAGAGCACCTAAAAAAAAGTCCTCAAAAGTGTACTTAAGTACAGTACTTGAGTAAATGTACTTAGTGACTTTACACCACTGGTGTTAAGCCGCTAAAAACGTGTGTGTCCCCCCCCCCCCCTCCTGGCTGACTCATGTAGATTACAGAGTGACGGCCAGGAATCGTCAGCCGCCCCCCATGGAGGAAATGTCGCCACGCTGATGAAACCAACAGAGCAGAGCAGAGCGGAGCGGTGGGGGGGGGGGGGGACGCACGCCAAGTGAGGAACAGTTATGGTCCCTGACAGGGGGAAACCTTGTATGTCAGAGGTTACATTACATTTTACACTACAGTCATTTAGCAGACGCTTTTATCCAAAGAGACTTACAATACGTGCATTCAACATAGGTAGGGAACAAAACTACTAATCACCAGAAGTCTGAAGTGCATTTCCTGCAAACACAAGCAACCAAGAGTATACCTAGCGCTAATGTAAAAGTGTAATATATCAGCTACCTACTGTCTTAAACAGATGAGACAAAATAGCAAAATCAAATGAGCACGAGCTAATACAAAAAGTGTATCGACTAAACAAGATCCAATAAAACAATACAACAATAAAACAAGAGTGCGTACAACTAGTTAACAACAAGTAAGCCAGACAAAGAGGAAGGGTAGTGTTTCCTGAAGAGGTGGGTTTTCAGCCTGCGGCGAAAGATGGGCAGTGACTCTGCTGTCCTGACATCAGTGTCTCTGCTGTCCTGACATCAGTGACTCTGCTGTCCTGACATCAGTGACTCTGCTGTCCTGACATCAGTGTCTCTGCTGTCCTGACATCAGTGACTCTGCTGTCCTGACATCAGTGTCTCTGCTGTCCTGACATCAGTGACTCTGCTGTCCTGACATCAGTGTCTCTGCTGTCCTGACATCAGTGACTCTGCTGTCCTGACATCAGTGACTCTGCTGTCCTGACTTCAGTGACTCTGCTGTCCTGACATCAGTGACTCTGCTGTCCTGACATCAGTGACTCTGCTGTCCTGACATCAGTGACTCTGCTGTCCTGACATCAGTGTCTCTGCTGTCCTGACATCAGTGACTCTGCTGTCCTGACATCAGTGACTCTGCTGTCCTGACTTCAGTGACTCTGCTGTCCTGACATCAGTGACTCTGCTGTCCTGACATCAGTGACTCTGCTGTCCTGACATCAGTGACTCTGCTGTCCTGACTTCAGTGACTCTGCTGTCCTGACTTCAGTGTCTCTGCTGTCCTGACATCAGTGACTCTGCTGTCCTGACATCAGTGACTCTGCTGTCCTGACTTCAGTGGGAAGTTCATTCCACCACTGTGGGGCCAGAACAGAGAAAAGTTGTGACCGTGTCGATCGACCAGAAGGACCCTTGAGTGACGAGGCAATCAGTCGCCCCGAGGTGGCAGACCGAAGTGGTCGGGCAGGGGTGTAGGCATCAACCATAGCCCGGAGGTAGGAAGGAGCTGTTCCTTCTCAACCAGTGGTTCTCAACCAGTGGTCCGGGGACCATCCGGTGACCACCAGTGGTCCCTGGGGGGGGGGGGGGGGGGGTACCAGGTGGGTCACTTGAAGGACCCCCAGATGAATTTGTATTTGTCCGCGGACCCCCATCTGAAAATAATTGGTGCCAGGGTCCCTCATACAAGATTTTTGTTCATTAAGTCTCAAAAATATTCAAAACATCTCACTTTTTACCCAAATATTTTTAGAAAATAGCAGATTTACAAGCTCACAACATGTTGCGATGTGGCTTTGGAATGACGCTGTTCTCCAATGGATCCAATGTAGTTATTATTTAACCCATTCAATCCGGGAACGTATCTGTGTTACTGTATGTTATAGATTTTTTGCTATAACCATTATTCTACACGTGTGGCTATTCAGAAAGACAGATATACAAGCTATGAGCTTGTATATCTGATATTATTTAAAAAGCAGGATTTGTTTTTGCAAATCTTTGTATTATTTTACTTCAAGCGGACATCTTTAACTCAAATCTTTGCTTCTGGGGGGTCCCTGGAACAAAATATTTTGAGTTGGGGTCCGCAACAAAATACATATACATATACATGACATGACAGAGTTTGAGAACCACTGACATTACAGCAACATAAGTTCTTTTCAAAAAAATGTTTTTTTTAGAAGATATTTGTAGAATCCCCAAAAAGTAAAGATTTGAGCTAAAAAAATTGCATAGCGCGGCACTCGGTGCCACGCTATGAGCTTGTAGATCTGCTATTTTTGAATAGCCAAATACATCTAAATATTAAACATAACACAGCAAACCGATCTACGTCTGTGTGACACCAATACGAACAAAGTAGAGGTTTTTAATTCACAAAGGAACACAAAGAAGTTGACATGTGGAGATCCGAGCTTTCTGCCCCCGAACAGCGCGTTGTGCAGGATATTAGTCACGCCATAGACCACCAACTCCAGCAATTAACCTGGCAGCAGCATGTCCAATGGCTGTGTGAGGGTGTGTGTGTGTGTGTGTGTCTGTGCGTGTGCGTGTGCGTGTGCGTGTGCGTGTGTGTGTGTGTGTGCGTGCGTGTGCGCGCGTGTACGTGTGTGTGTGTGTGTGTGTGTGTGTGTGTGTGTGTGTGTGTGTGTGTCTGTGTGTGTGTGTGTGCGCGCGCGTGTACGTGTGTGTGTGTGTGTGTGTGTGTGTGTGTCTGTGTCTGTGTGTGCGCGCGTGTACGTGTGTGTGTTGCTCCATCAAGGAAGCAGCAGCACCTCAAACGGCTACAAAGACTACACTCTAAACCACTGTTTACCAAACAGCGAGTAAATAACATATATTTCTGTTTCCTGCATTTATATACAGTATATGTGACCAAATTTGACTAGGAGACAGTCATCTAGCATGTTTTCATTTTTGGGACGGTGTAGCCGCCCCCTATAAGTGGGTTTTAGACACTGACCAATCCTGCACCGTGATTGGTCAATAGTCTACAACGCATTGTATACCCTTCCATTGTTAATGCAAATCGATACTTTTGCAAAGTCAGCCAATCACATTACAGCTAGTGTCATCACCACTAACTGTAATGTGATTGGCTGACTTCGCAAATTCAGGACTGTGATTGGCTAGCGAAACACATGACACATGTGCAGCCCTATGAATAGCAGTTTGGAAAAAAGTCATTTATCCTTTTTTTTAAGTGAGTCATGTTGTGATGACCACACACCGCCCACTTCACACAGGGTGTGATTTTTTCATGTCATATGAAAGCAGGGAATCTAGCAAAATAATGATATATTGGTTCATAAGATTGAGTGAATAGTTTTGAAACTACAGCTTATAGAACTGAAGTCAAGTTAAAGCTCTTCAGTAGAGAAAATACCAGTTGAATGGATATCATTCAAAGATAGTATAGCAGGGATATCAATCCCATCATGCATAGCGGGATTTACATATTCTTAATGTATGCTCTCTGAGACCAAGTGTTTGCCACTGCCCCCTGCTGGAAGGGACCGGTTCCTTTCCCCTCCATCAGGCGCCCCGGCTGACCAGGAGGAGGCAGTATAGAGACCAGGATTACTACATGTTTTTGTGAGGGTATTAACTACCCTAGGAGACACGGGGAGAACATGCAAACTCCACACAGAGTAGGCCCTTTCACCAACCCCACCTAGGGCAGGGTTAGCGGAGGAGAAGACACGCCCCCGTGGAGAAGCCCCCCAGCGCCCACAGCGTCCCCGGCGGGAATCGAACCTAGGACCTTCTAGCTGTGAGGCGACAGCGCTACCGACTGCACCACCGTGCCTATAGAGCATTCGTGTTTTAGTAGCTTGTTTTGGTCCGTTTGGTGAAATGTGTTCCTCTGTAGCCGTGTCACATGAACAACAGAGGAGTGGATCACATGTCAGAGTGGGCGGGGCAGAGGGAAGGCTATTGATCTGTGAAGACCATGCAGATGTTCGCTGTCTGATGAATACCTTGTATATCCAATACCCTGTGTTCCAATGAATACTGTATATCCAGCCTGATCGCCAGAGAATTAGTATACATTGCACGGATTTGTGCACGTCATTCCGTGCATAGTCGCCTAGAAACCCCCAAATTCCGTGCATATGTACGGGGAGTCCCACGGTGGGCGTAACCAGTCGCAACCCGGAAAAACCAGGAAGTAGAGCAGTCCCCACAACAAAATTTACGATTCTGTGCCTATCGGTACGTAACTCAAACGGCGCTGAGTAGGCTCAAGGGAATGTCGCAATGTTCAGGACGGCAACTCGCTCGCTTTAGCTCGCTCGGTGGTCCTTCACACGGCGACAATTCCCTTGAGACTGCGCGCCTCCAAAATGGTTTAGTCACAATGGGGGAGATGCGAGGCGGCTATGCACGGAATTTGTGGTTTTCCAGTAGTCTATGCACGGATTTTGAGAAACGTTGAAAAACGTTCAATGAGAACGTTTCCTCTGGCGATCGGGTTGGTATATCTATACTGTTGCTGTTGGGCAGAAACATCTCATCTCCATATAATGACTTTTTTCCCCCCCGTAAATTAATGCCCTTTAAAAAACATAAAACGTGAATAAAATAAACGTGGAGATACAAGGTTTCTGATGGACAGGGAAGTGATGGGAGAACATGGAGCAGAAAGCAGCAGGCTGTGTCTGTGTGTGTGTGTGTGTGTGTGTGTGTGTGTGTGTGTGTGTGTGTGTGTGTGTGTGTGTGTGTGTGTGTGTGTGTGTGTGTGTGTGTGTGTGTGTGCGTGCGCGCGTGCGTGCGTGTGCGTGTGTGCGTGTGTGCGTGTGTGCGTGTGTGTGTGTGTGCGTGCGTGTGTGCGTGTAGAGAGAAGATATTCTGGCCGCAGCATCCAGCCATTTTCACACTGTAGAGAAAGCTTTCCCTTCACACTCAGCCAGACTCCTTGTTCCACACTCAGGGTGCTCAGCCTGTTCCACACTCAGGGTGCTCAGCCTGTTTCACACTCAGGGTGCTCAGCCTGTGTCACACTCAGGGTGCTCAGCCAGGCTCCCAGGCTGTTTCACGGTGGAACAACCATTTGTGCTTCCATTTCCAGAGCTGCTCTGCTCTGCTCTGCTCTGCTCTGTTCTGTTCTGTTCTGTTCTGTTCTGTTCTGTTCTGTTCTGTTCTGTTCTGTTCTGTTCTGCTCTGCTCTGCTCTGCTCTGCTCTGCTCTGCTCTGCTCTGCTCTGCTCTGTTCTGTTCTGTTCTGTTCTGTTCGGTGACCAGTGGATCGGTAGGCAGCGGTTCCAGTAGGAGACACAACAGAGACTCTTTGTCTCTCCTATCTTTTTCATTAGTCTAAAAAAGTGGTAGGCAACGTTAGGCACGGGTGCCAACGTTGGCACAGGGGAAGGTGATCACTGGCACACTGGCATAAATGTGTGATATATATTTGAACAAATGTATTCAATTAAATTAAGTCCCCTCACATCTGCGTGCAGACGACATCCTGCACATAATTCTACATTGATTCAAACTCTGACTGGGCAGGGAGTCTGGGAGATAGGGGGGATATTGAGTCTAATAGTCATTGTACTGATGTTAAAGAAAATATTGCAGAAGAATAATAAAACAAATAAAGGTTGTTATGTATGTCGACAATCAAAACATGTTGGAAATATTTTATTTTGATGGAATACAGATTGATGACGTCATGACTTCATCATGCATTGACATCACGGTCCTTTAAAGACAAACAAGAACACATTCCCTGTAAAAACTTCACCTGGATGTCCGTTGAGGGCAGAAGTTCGTAGCCCACAACCTCAGCCAATCCACTGGTGTGGTTAGAATGTTTATCTGGGCGTGGCATCTGGACGGAGGACCGAAGAGAGTCCACCACGCCGCGGTGACGGCGGGAGACAGAGTGTACTCGTTTGGAGGGTGGGCCGCCGGGCAGACCCTTAACAACTACGCTCAGATGGACGTGCACATATTCAACACGGTCTCTTTGCGCTGGGCCAAGTTGCCCCCGGTGACAAACGGCAGAGGAAAACGTCCCGCCGAGGTTCCCTCCGCGCTCCACGGCCACACCGCCGTGCTGATAGAAGACGCCCTGGCCTACATCTGGGGAGGGGTTCCTTACCGCGACGCGCTTTACGCCTTTGACGTCGACGCCCACAGGTGGTTCAAGCCCAAGGCGTCCGGGACCATTCCAGAGGGGAGGGACGGCCACTCGGCCTGCGTCTCGGGGAAGGTCATGTTCGTCCAGGGAGGATGGACCCTGCGGAATTGTTATGCCGATGACATCCACAAGTTGGACACCCGCACGATGGTCTGGTCTTCGATTAACGCCCGAGGAACTCCGCCGCCCGGCGCGTCGCACCACTCCGCCACCGTCATCGGGACGAAGATGTTTGTATTCGGGGGTCGTCCGCACCTGGACGACCACGTCAGGGTGTTTGACACGGAGTCCGACAGCTGGCTGAACGTGCTTTCTGCGCAGGCTCCTCCTCGCCCGGCAGGACGCTCGGGTCATTCGGTCTTCGCCCGCGGCGGGGAGCTGTACGTGTTCGGCGGCAACAACCGGGACCGGACCTTCAGCGACCTGTGGACCTTCAGCCCACAGACCTTCTCCTGGAGGAAGGTCAAGGCCGAGGGGAAAGGCCCGCGTTTGACCACGTTGATGTCCTGCTGCACCGCGGGGGGGCGTGGCGTCGTCCTCTTTGGAGGACTCAGATACAAACGTAACGTAAGAGGACGGTATGAGCCCGACGCTCCCTCTGACCGCCTGTATGTCTTGGACTTAAATCCTAGTCTGAAGACGTTATGTAAGCTGGCTGTTATCGGGCACGGTCTGGAGGAGGCGGGGCTTCCGCACAACGTCAGGTGGGAACTGGCGGCCATGATGAATTGACCAATAGAAACAGGGTCTGATAATGACCTCATATTCATGGGCAACAGTCTTGCCCAAATATGGAGGGGGTGGCTGTATGATGGAAATGAGTTCATGAGTTCACAACATTTGCACTTAGGCACGCACGCGCGCTCGCGCACGCACACACACACACACACACACACACACACACACACACACACACACACACACACACACACACACACACACACACACACACACACACACACACACACACACACACACACACACACACACACACACACACACACACACACACACACACACACAAACACACACACACACGCACGCACAGGTCGCCGCATTGTGAGCTTGTAGATCTTCTATTTCTACTTTTTTTGTGTTGCTAAATCTAAAGTGGATGTGCGGGTTTATAAATATAGTTTTTTTTACTAGAGTTTGAGTTTGTTTTGGACACACAAGGTTTCCACCCGACAGTGATGGTATAATATGTCAAATATCTGAGCAACACAAAACCCAACATTTCACTGTAAGCCCAAATGTAGTCTTTAAGCCACTTCAGCTGATTAGTGTGTCCATTCCTAATGTACACTGTAGTTAATAATAAGTGTGTCCATTCTAATGTACACTGTAGTTAATAATAAGTGTGTCCATTCTAATGTACACTGTAGTTAATAATAAGTGTGTCCATTCTAATGTACACTGTAGATAGCGCGGCACTCGGTGTCGCGCTATGAGCTTGTAGATCTGCTATTTTTTGTAATAGCAAAAATAATTCTAAAATGACAGACGCGCCCCCCGGATTGAATGTAGGTTAAATAACCGTTTCAGAACCATTCTTCTTTGTGTTCAGCGGTAAGGCCCTGCGTTGTTTTCCAGGCGGTGAAGTCGACGCGACTAATGAGCCACGTCCTGCCAAACGCTTCCACGGCTCTGCATTAATATGCATATTAGCCGCATTAATCCATAAACCACTGCCAGTCAATGGGAGTTCTGAGATTAATACCTGCGGTTGTTATCTGCTAGAGAATGAGCGATTATTCTGTGTTATGCTGTTTTATTAATCCATGCATCAGCACCGTGGAGCATGCCAGATCCAACTCACTGTTATTATATCACAATCACTTTTATTGACACTTCCCAGTGGTGGAAAAAGTACTCGAATATTTTACGTAAGTAAAAGTATCAATACTGCAATTTAAAATAAGTAAAACTGCAAAAAGTAAAAAAGTATTGGTATCAAAATGCACTTAAAGTACAAAAAGTAAAAATACTAAATTGTTTGAAAATAGCTGATCTACAAGCTCACGTCGTGTCGCATCGCGACGCTTCTTATTTTCAAATAGCCTATGTATAAAGTAGGGCTGACGTGGTTATTGTATGTTCTATAATATTATTATATCTGCAAAGTAACTAGTAGCTAAAGTTATCAAATAATTGTATTTGTAATAAAGGTAAAATATTTGCCTCAGAGATATAGTGGAGTAGAAGTAAAAGTATCGAAAGTTGGAAAAACTCCAGTAAAGTAAAAGTACCTAAAGATTGTACTTAAGTACATTACTTGAGTACATTTCATAGTTACTTAACACTGCCTTAACTTAACAAGGCCTTGCTGCGCACCTAAATGGTGCGCAGTGATCATGGTGATCATTTTGCTAGGATTGGATGGCTTAGGGTTGAGGACAGAGTACAGCAACTTGCTATGGGCCTGGTCTTCAAGATACACCACAACATTGGGATCCCCCTGTATTTGTCAAAATACTTCCAAAATGTTAATCAAGTCCATGATCATAACACCAGAGGCAGCTCCACAAACCATGTTCAACCCAGATTTGGCACAACAAAGGGAATGAACTCTTTCTCATGCTATTCATCTAAAATGTGGAATGCCCTACCAAAAGGAGTAAAGGAGTGTAAAACCCTACTCACTTTCAAAAATGCCCTAAAGATACACCTTCAGGAGGCTGCAATTCAAAAATGGCCCCTGTCCAAGTCCTAACCTACCCCCCCTCTCTCTTTCTTTTTTTGTACATATTTTTCACCCTTCATACCAGTAACCTGTAAACTGATTGTATGACATTCTGTATAGTAGTGTGTATATCTGTCTGTCTCTTATATGTCATCATGATTTGTGTGCGTGGGGATCTCATCTTAAACAAGCTACGTGCTTAACTGAGCTATCCAGTTTAGTAGACCTTGTATTGTGAATTTGTACTTCCATGTACTGTTATGTACTGTCATGTACTGTTCTCATGTCTTACTAAATAAAGTACATCAATCAATCAATCAATAAAATCCATTTATGATTGGCAGACCTGAATGCAATCAAGGCTGAGTCGGAGACTACCTAGGCTTCATTCAGTGAGCAGACCTTCTCTGAGCAACATGCAACAGGACCAGGGGTCCGTTTCACGAAACCTGGATTAGGGATAAACAGGGTTTAATCGGCTATCCTGGCTTAAATTATCCAGGATCAGCCATGAATCGCTTTCGCGAAAGCTGAGTTAGCTCGGCAGATTAATTTAGCCAGTAAACCTGGATATGTTTATCCATGATCCGGTTTCACGAAAGAAAATTGAAGCAATCCTGCCTTAGTTACCATGGCAATTAAGCAGTTAGCCTGGTCCAGACCAGGCTAACAGCCAAGCTTTATTAATCCAGTGCTTTTTTCTTCAACTTTTGTGAAATAGCTGTTAGTCCAATGACTCCAATGTAAACCAATGAGTTTTTCCACACTTATTCTTATGCGAAAATTGAAGATCTACAAGGCCAATTTTTTTTGGTCTTTTGGCGTCCGGGGGGCCACGGGGTCCCCGTGGCGGCCGGGGATCCACGGGGGTCCCCGGCCCCCCGTGGACCCCCGGACCCCCGTGTAACCCCAGAACTCTGCCTTTTTCTATGTTTTTGTTTGTGTGTGTGCGTGCGTGCATGACGCAGGGGCCACACACACACACATCAGAATTAGATTTATTGTCACATCATAGGTTTACAAGGTAAAAAAGTACACACACACACACACACACACACACACACACACACACACACACACACACACACACACACATATACGAAACTGCATCTACCCTGCACCCTGAGCTTCATCAGTAAAGCCTCCAAAAAGGATTCTCTGACCTGAGTCTATTATTTCATACGTGATTACTCAAACCACTGTTGCACCGAGGTCCCTTCCTCACAGCCACTTCAACAATACACACTCCACATACATGGGAGAAAAATACTGTTCTCCTCAACTCAGGGTCCTTGTCATCACATTAAACAACAACAGACACATTAAAAAGGAGTAAAAGGCGTTAAAAACCTTCAAGATGGGGTGCCGTGATTTTCTGTGATTCCCCCCCAAAAAAACATAATCATCAGGTATTATGGTTATACTAGGAGGAAGATGTTTTTCAAAAAAAATTAATAAATGTTACAATTATGTTTGTATGTGGACACGCCTCCAGTTCATTAAGTATACGTGGTTCTCACCTTAGCATCTCCTCCACCACCTTAGCACCACCCACCTGTCCTGGTCCCTCCTCCTCATGCCCACACCTGTTGTGTTATGATAATGAGGGGGAGGTATGTTTTTACTATGTCACTAAAGGGCTGTTTCTCTATTGGCACGTTTGACCCTCAAGGTTTCAGCCTCCAGGAAAAACTCCAAATAGTCAGAGAAGACAAAAAACACCATAAAACCACCACCGGGGGGCTTAATGAAGTTCTATCAACCTCATAGACACATGAAAAACAGAAAAAGTGCAAAAAACATGGCACCAGCTATTTAAAAAGGAGAGAGAGAGAGAGCAGACAATATTGGTAAAAAAAAAAAGTGCTATTCATTTCAAGATCATGGTTTTGGTTTTAAGGGCAGTATATGGTGAGCGTTCAGGGTTCTGATGGTTTTAAGGGCAGTATTATTTGAGACACACATACGGGTATTTCGGGGTGTGGCAGAATCCGCCATTCCTTCACCGGGTGAAACAACACGGCTTTGACCATTGGAATTGCATTACGAAACGAACACATCGTTACATTTTATGGGTTTATTTCATCATAGCTCAACATATGGTGAAGTATTGTAGTGCAGGTCTTTGCAACAATCACACATCTCGTGCAAAATGAAAACGGGACCGCACAATATTCTAAACTTTCTGAGATTCTGCCAAAAATCATATTATTTCAGACACATGGGGTTGATTGGATGTTGTGTCTTATCCATCACTTCACGTGATGGATAAGAAATAGGTCCCAGCCTGCCCACAAATGTATGAATCCAATCACAAAGCAAAGCAAAGTTTGTTGTTTACCCAGGGTGTCGGACTAAGTACGAAACTTGTTTCCAGCCGGACCCTGCATGGAAGCCTTGCTCAAGGGCTATTCAGCGGTGATTCATGATCGATGTGATGAATTGGGGAATCGAACTAGGGACCTTCCGGTATCAAGGCCGCCCCTCTAACCACTAGGCCACCACTGCCACTTCAGTCAATGGAGTATCAGAACCCTGTTTGATGCTCATTGTCACATGACTCACGACACCATTTCTACCTAATTTGGATTAAAAAAAAAAGAAAAACCTGATATCTGATGCAAAGTGTTTGTGAAGGGGTGTAGGGGTGAAGGGGTGTAGGGGTGGATCATGTCCTGAAGGTCAGGAGGTGACGTGGCCTTGACTGCCTTGTAGGTCGTCACCAGTGTGTTGAACTGGATGAAGCGTCCTTGAGCAAGGCACTGAAGCCCTGACTGCTGCAGATAAGCAGGTTTGCTCAGAGTTACAATTATATACTGTGTAATTTACACATTCTATTGTAAATGCAACCCTCATTGTAAAATGTAAGGGTTAATCCTGCCAATCAGCGTGACTGACAGGAGAGTTGATCAGAGGAGCAGAGTTTCTACCACCATCATTAAGACATAGACAGAAGAATGGAAAGAGTTTCTCAGTGAAGGTGCAGCCAGTGAAAGAGTAGAGATGAGCTCTGGTCTCCACATCATAAAAGGAGACCAGACCCTCCTCATAATCCACAAACACTCCCACTTTCTGGACCTCCTCTCGTACAGGGAGGAGGACATGAGGGCCAGCATTAGCCCAGTACTCATTTCTATTCCTCAACTCTATAGTCCAGTAACCATTGTTAGGTCTCAGTACGTTTACACCTTTCCTGTTGATGGACTCTCTGGCCACTCCTAAACGCCACTTAGTCTTCCCTGTAACCTGAACCTCATAGTAAAACCTTCCTGAGGAGAAGCTTTGTTTTCCTAAGACATCGACATAGATAGAGAATCTCTCTGTGTTGTCAGGGAGATTCTTCCATATGTTTCCATGACTCACTTGTTTTCCATCCTCAGACAGGATGAGGTAAGGATTTGCTGTATCAGGGTCCAGAGTTACATCCACCTCATATTGCTGGATCCTCCTCAACTCAGCATCACGTAGCTTGTTCTCCATCTCTTGACTGAGTGTCTTCTCCAGCTGTCTAGAACTGTCCCAGTGACGTCTAAGAACCCAAACAGTGACGTCTAAGAACCCAAACAGTGACGTCTAAGAACCCAAACAGTGACGTCTAAGAACCCAAACAGTGACGTCTCAAAGTTACGATGGAGGAATGGTCAGCTTTGACTTCCACTCGGTGCTCTAATGGTTTCAATAGGAGGATGTAAAGCCTGCTTCTCTTTCACTAATGTCCTCACACTGTGTGGAATCAGCCTTTAAATACAGCTCCTCAAATCTCCACTCATCAAATATGACGTCATTTTCCCAAAAATGGAGTTCCACGTGACTCCAGACCGGCCTCAACGTACTGTGATTGGACACGTCAGGTAACCATGGCAACATGGGGCGGCCATAGCAGCATCGTTCGAGAGCCCCCCTGGGAAGACATTAAAAAGAGGCAAAGGAGAGAGCAGACAATATTCTAAATTAAGAAAAAAAAAACCTGATGCATTCAAAGGCAAATATAGATAAAGTACTGTTACAAAGAGCTATTCTTCTCAAGATGTCATGGTTTTGCTTTTAAGGGCAGTATGTGGCGGGCGTTCAGGGTTCTGATGGTTTTAAGGACATAATATGGTGAGCGTTCAGGGTTCTGATGGTTTTAAGGGCAGTATTATTTGAGACACACATACGGGTATTTCGGGGCGTGGCCGAATCCGCCATTCCTTCAACGGTTGAAACAACACAGCTTTGACCATTGGAATTGCATTTTTGGAACAAACACATCGTTACATTTTATGGGTTCATTTCATCATAGCTCAACATATGGTGAAGTATTGTAGTGCAGGTCTTTGCAACAATCACCCATCTCGTGCAAAATGAAAACGGGACCACACAATATTCTAAACTTTCAGAGATTCTGCCAAAAATCATATTATTTGAGACACATGGGGTTGATTGGATGTTGTGTCTTATCCATCACTTCACGTGATGGATAAGAAATAGGTCCCAGCCCGCCCACAAATGTATGAATCCAATCACAGTCAATGGAGTATCAGAACCCTGTTTGATGCCCATTGTCACATGACTCACGACACCATTTCTACCTAATTTGGATAAAAAAATAAAATAAAATAAAATGATATCTGATGCAAAGTGTTTGTGAAGGGGTGTAGGGGTGAAGGGGTGTTGGGGTGGATCATGTCCTGAAGGTCAGGAGGTGATGTGGCCTTGACTGCCTTGTAGGTCGTCACCAGTGTTTTGAACTGGATGAAGCGTCCTTGAGCAAGGCACTGAAGCCCTGACTGCTGCAGATAAGCAGGTTTGCTCAGAGTTACAATTATATACTGTGTAATTTACACATTCTATTGTAAATGCAACCCTCATTGTAAAATGTAAGGGTTAATCCTGTCAATCGGCGTGACTGACAGGAGAGATGATCAGAGGAGCAGAGTTTCTACCACCATCATTATTATGTGGACTGAAGAATGGAAAGAGTTTCTCAGTGAAGGTGCAGCCAGTGAAAGAGTAGAGATGAGCTCTGGTCTCCACATCATAAAAGGAGACCAGACCCTCCTCATAATCCACAAACACTCCCACTTTCTGGACCTCCTCTCTTACAGGGAGGAGGACAGCAGGGCCAGCAGCAGCCCAGTACTCATTTCCATTCCTCAACACTATAGTCCAGTAACCATACTTGGGACTCAGTGTGTTATAACCTTTCCTGTTGATGGACTCTCTGGCCACTCCTAAACCCCAGGCAGTCTTCCCTGTAACCTGAACCTCATAGTAAAACCTTCCTAAGGAGAAGCTTTGTTTTCCTAAGACCCGGACATCGTTAGAGAATCTCTCTGTGTTGTCAGGGAGATACTTCCTTACGGTTCCATCACTCACTTGTTTTCCATCCTCAGACAGGATGATCCAGGAATTTGCTGTATCAGGGTCTAGAGTTACATCCACCTCATATTGCTGGATCCTCCTCAACTCAGTATCACACAGCTTGTTCTCCATCTCTTGACTGAGTCAAACAGTGACGTCTAAGAACCCAAACAGTGACGTCTAAGAACCCAAACAGTGATGTCTACGAACCCAAACAGTGACACTGTGTGGAATCAGCCTTTAAATACAGCTCCTCAAATCTCCACTCATCAAATATGACATCATTTTCCCAAAAATGGAGTTCCACGTGACTCCAGACCGGCCTGAACGTACTGTGATTGGACACGTCAGGTAACCATGGCAACATGGGGCGGCCTTAGAAGAATAGTTTGGGAGCTCCCTGGGAAGACACATTAAAAAGAGACAAAGGAGAGAACAGACAATATTCTTAATTAAGAAAAAAAAAAGGGTTGCATTCAAAGGGCAATATAGATAAAGTACTGTTCAAAAGTGCTATTCTTCTCAATATGTCATGGTTTTGGTTTTAAGGGCAGTATGTGGTGAGCGTTCAGGGTTCTGATGGTTCTAAGGGCAGTATTATTTGAGACACACATATGGGTATTTCGGGGCGTGGCCGAATCCGACATTCCTTCACCGGTTGAAACAAAACAATTTTGACCACTGGAATTGCATTACGGAACGAACACATCGTTACATTTTATGGGTTCATTTCATCATAGCTCAACATATGGTGAAGTATTGTAGTGCAGGTCTTTGCAACAATCACCCATCTCGTGCAAAATGAAAACGGGACCGCACAATATTCTAAACATTCAGAGATTCTGCCAAAAATCATATTATTTGAGACACATGGGGTTGATTGGATGTTGTGTCTTATCCATCACTTCACGTGATGGATAAGAAATAGGTCCCAGCCCGCCCAAAATTTATGAATCCAATCACAGTCAATGGAGTATCAGAACCCTGTTTGATGCTCATTGTCACATGACTCACGACACCATTTCTACCTAATTTGGATTTTTAAAAAAAAGAAAAAAAACCTGATATCTGATGCAAAGTGTTTGTGAAGGGGTGTAGGGGTGAAGGGGTGTAGGGGTGGATCATGTCCTGAAGGTCAGGAGGTGACGTGGCCTTGACTGCCTTGAAGGTCGTCACCAGTGTTTTGAACTGGATGAAGCGTCCTTGAGCAAGGCACTGAAGTCCTGACTGCTGCAGATAAGCAGGTTTGCTCAGAGTTACGATTATATACTGTGTAATTTACACATTCTATTGTAAATGCAACCCTCTTTGTAAAATATAAGGGTTAATCCTGTCAATCAGTGTGACTGACAGGAGAGATGATCAGAGGAGCAGAGTTTCTACCACCATCATCAGGACCTGGAGTGAAGAATGGGAAGAGTTTCTCAGTGAAGGTGCAGCCAGTGAAAGAGTAGAGATGAACTCTGGTCTCCACATCATAAAAGGAGACCAGACCTTCCTCATAATCCACAAACACTCCCACTTTCTGGACCTCCTCTCGTACAGGGAGGAGGACATGAGGGCCAGCATTACCCCAGTACTCTTTTCTATTCCTCAACTCTATAGTCCAGTAACCATTGTTGGGTCTCACACCTTTCCTGTTGATGGACTCTCTGGCCACTCCTAAACGCCACTCAGTCTTCCCTGTAACCTGAACCTCATAGTAAAACCTTCCTGAGGAGAAGCTTTGTTTTCCTAAGACATCGACATAATAAGAGAATCTCTCTGTGTTGTCAGGGAGATTCTTCCTTACGGTTCCATGACTCACTTGTTTTCCATCCTCAGACAGGATGAGTCTGGGATTTGCTGTATCAGGGTCCAGAGTTACATCCACCTCATATTGCTGGATCCTCCTCAACTCAGCATAACACAGCTTCTTCTTCATCTCTTGACTGAGTGTCTTCTCCAGCTGTCTAGAACTGTCCCAGTGACGTCTAAGAACCCAAACAGTGACGTCTAAGAACCCAAACAGTGACGTCTAAGAACCCAAACAGTGACGTCTAAGAACCCAAACAGTGACGTCTCAAAGTTACGATGGAGGAATGGTCAGCTTTGACTTCCACTCGGTGCTCTAATGGTTTCAATAGGAGGATGTAAAGCCTGCTTCTCTTTCACTAATGTCCTCACACTGTGTGGAATCAGCCTTTAAATACAGCTCCTCAAATCTCCACTCATCAAATATGACGTCATTTTCCCAAAAATGGAGTTCCACGTGACTCCAGTCCGGCCTCAACGTACTGTGATTGGACACGTCAGGTAACCATGGCAACATGGGGGCGGCCATAGCAGAATCGTTCGAGAGCCCCCGTGGGAAGACACATTAAAAAGAGACAAAGGAGAGATCAGACAATATTCTTAATTAAGAAAAAAAAAATGATGCATTCTAAGGGCAATATAGATAAAGTACTGTTCAAAAGTGCTATTCTTCTCAAGATGTCATGGTTTTGGTTTTAAGGGCAGTATGTGGTGAGCGTTCAGGGTTCTGATGGTTTTAAGGGCAGTATTATTTGAGACACACATACGGGTATTTCAGGGCTTGGCCGAATCCGCCATTCCTTCAACGGGTGAAACAACACAGCTTTGACCATTGAAACTGCATTACGAAAAGAACACATTGTTAAATTTTATGGGTTCATTTCATCATAGCTCAACATATGGTGAAGTATTGTAGTGCAGGTCTTTGCAACAATCACCCATCTCGTGCAAAATGAAAACGGGACCGCACAATATTCTAAACTTTCAGAGATTCTGCCAAAAATCATATTATTTGAGACACATGGGGTTGATTGGATGTTGTGTCTTATCCATCACTTCACGTGATGGATAAGAAATAGGTCCTAGCCCGCCCACAAATATATGAATCCAATCACAGTCAATGGAGTATCAGAACCCTGTTTGATGCTCATTGTCACATGACTCACGACACCTTTTCTAAGTATTTTGGTAAAAAAAAAAAACCTGATATCTGCTGCAAAGTGTTTGTGAAGGGGTGTAGGGGTGAAGGGGTGTAGGGGTGGATCATGTCCTGAAGGTCAGGAGGTGACGTGGCCTTGACTGCCTTGTAGGTCGTCACCAGTGTTTTGAACTGGATGAAGCGTCCTTGAGCAAGGCACTGAAGCCCTGACTGCTGCATATAAGCAGGTTTGTTCAGAGTTACGATTATATACTGTGTAATTTACACATTCTATTGTAAATGCAACCCTCATTGTAAAATGTAAGGGTTAATCCTGTAAATCAGTGTGATTGACAGGAGAGATGATCAGAGGAGCAGAGTTTCTACCACCATCATTAAGACATGGACTGAAGAATGGAAAGAGTTTCTCAGTGAAGGTGCAGCCAGTGAAAGAGTAGAGATGAGCTCTGGTCTCCACATCATAAAAGGAGACCAGACCCTCCTCATAATCCACAAACACTCCCACTTTCTGGACCTCCTCTCTTACAGGGAGGAGGACAGCAGGGTCAGCATTACCCCAGTACTCATTTCTATTCCTCAACACTACAGTCCAGTAACCATTGTTGGGTGTCACTATGTTAAAACCTTTCCTGTTGATGGACTCTCTCGCCACTCCTAAACGCCACTCAGTCTTCCCTGTAACCTGAACCTCATAGTAAAACCTTCCTGAGGAGAAGCTTTGTTTTCCTAAGACATTGACATAGATACAGAATCTCTCTGTGCTGTCAGGGGGATTCTTCTTTACGGTTCCACAACTCACTTGTTTTCCATCCTCAGACAGGACGTCTAAGAACCCAAACAGTGACGTCTAAGAACCCAAACAGTGACGACTCAAAGTTACGATGGAGGAATGGTCAGCTTTGACTTCCACTCGGTGCTCTAATGGTTTCAATAGGAGGATGTAAAGCCTGCTTCTCTTTCACCAATGTCCTCACACTGTGTGGAATCAGCCTTTAAATACAGCACCTCAAATCTCCACTCATCAAATATGACGTAATTTTCCCAAAAATGGAGTTCCACGTGACTCCAGACCGGCCTGAACGTACTGTGATTGGACACGTCAGGTAACCATGGCAACATGGGGCGGCCTTAGAAGAATAGTTTGAGAGCTCCCTGAGGAGACACATTAAAAAGAGACAAAGGAGAGAACAGACAATATTCTTAATTAAGAAAAAAAAACTGATGCATTCAAAGGGCAATATAGATAAAGTACTGTTCAAAAGTGCTATTCTTCTCAAGATGTCATGGTTTTGGTTTTAAGGGCAGTATATGACGAGCGTTCAGGGTTCTGATGGTTTTAAGGGCAGTATTATTTGAGACACACATACGGGTATTTCGGGGCGTGGCCGAATTCGCCATTCCTTCACCGGGTGAAACAACACAGCTTTGACCATTGAAATTGCATTACGGAACGAACACATCGTTACATTGCATGGGTTTGTTTCATCATAGCTCGACATATGGTGAAGTATTGTAGTGCAGGTCTTTGCAACAATCACCCATCTCGTGCAAAATTAAAACGGGACCACACAATATTGTAACGGCCGAGAAGTGCAGCGCCCCGAGCCGGAGTCGAACCCATGACCCACGGCCCACCAGTCCAGCCAACAACCCCCCGCGCCAAAGAAGCTAGCTCACTTGGTGGAGGAAGTTGTGGCGGATTGGGGACGCTACACTCTCCCCTCGATTCGAATTGAAGCGCGCCCTCGCGCTTCTCGGTTCACCGCACACGGCCGGTCCCTCTCGTCCCTCACGCGAGGGCACGCCCCACTCCTGACACCAATGTAACGGCCGAGAAGTGCAGCGCCCCGAGCCGGAGTCGAACCCATGACCCACGGCTCACCAGTCCAGCCAACAACCCCCCGCGCCAAAGAAGCTAGCTCACTTGGTGGAGGAAGTTGTGGCGGGTTGGGGACGCTACAATATTCTAAAATTTCAGAGATTCTGCCAAAAATCATATTATTTGAGACACATGGGGTTGATTGGATTTTGTGTTTGTGATGAACTGTGATGAACTGCTGCAGATAAGCAGGTTTGTTCAGAGTTACGATTATATACTGTGTAATTTACACATTCTATTGTAAATGCAACCCTCATTGTAAAATGTAAGGGTTAATCCTGTAAATCAGTGTGATTGACAGGAGAGATGATCAGAGGAGCAATGTTTCTACCACCATCATTAAGACATGGACTGAAGTATGGAAAGAGTTTCTCAGTGATGGTGCAGCCAGTGAAAGAGTAGAGATGAGCTCTGGTCTCCACATCATAAAAGGAGACCAGACCCTCCTCATAATCCACAAACACTCCCACTTTCTGGACCTCCTCTCTTACAGGGAGGAGGACAGGAGGGTCAGCATTAGCCCAGTACTTATTTCCATTCCATAACCCTATATCAATCAACCCTATAGTCCAGTAACCATCGTTGGGACTCAATTGGTATACACCTTTCCTGTTGATGGACTCTGGCCACTCCTAAACGCCACTTAGTCTTCCCTGTAACCTGAACCTCATAGTAAAACCTTCCTGAGGAGAAGCTTTGTTTTCCTAAGACAATGCCATATTTTGAGAATCTCTCTGTGCTGTCAGGGAGATTCTTCCTTACGGTTCCACAACTCACTTGTTTTCCATCCTCAGACAGGATGAGGTAGGGATTTGCTGTATCAGGGTCCAGAGTTACATCCACCTCATATTGCTGGATCCTCCTCAACTCAGCATCACACAGCTTGTTCTCCATCTCTTGACTGAGTGTCTTCTCCAGCTGTCTAGAACTGTCCCACTGACGTCTAAGAACCCAAACATTGACGTCTAAGAACCCAAACAGTGACGTCTAAGAACCCAAACAGCGTCGTCTAAGAACCCAAACAGTGACGTCTCAAAGTTACGATGGAGGAATGGTCAGCTTTGACTTCCACTCGGTGCTCTAATGGTTTCAATCGGAGGATGTAAAGTCTGCTTCTCTTTCACTAATGTCCTCACACTGTGTGGAATCAGCCTTTAAATACAGCTCCTCAAATCTCCACTCGTCAAATATGACGTCATTTTCCCAAAAATGGAGTTCCACGTGACTCCAGACCGGCCTCAACGTACTGTGATTGGACACGTCAGGTAACCATGGCAACATGGGGCGGACATGGCTGAGTGGTTAGAGCGCCTCCCTGGGAAGGCGAAGGTCCCAGGTTCGATTCCAGCAATGTGTCAAAGCGTCAAACTGAGCAAGACACTTGTAGACTAGGTCAGTTTTACAAAAATCTTAACCCTGAAGGCAAATTGTGTTAATTTATCACATACATGTTTTGTAGGGGTATCAAGGTTTGCTGAATCCAAATCTGCTGTAAAGCTCAAAATTGCACGCTTCAATGCGCTCTTTCCTGCATCAAAATGTACTTAAAGTACCAAAGGTAAAAGTACTACATTTTTTGAAAATAGCGGATCTACAAGCTCACAACGTGTCGCATTGCGACGCGTTGTGAGCTTGTAGATCTGCTATTTTCAAATAGCCTAGGTATAAAATAGGGTTAAAGTGGTTAAAGGACATTTCGAGTCATTTGACTCATAGTTTCTTTAGCTCACCTTATTTCCTGACTACATGACTGCAGGTGTAGTTCAGTCAGTCAGTCAGTCAGTCAGTCAGTCAGTCAGCGGCAGTGCCCCAAAGCATTATGGTCATTGTAGTAATGCAGCAGTCCAGTCAAACCCCAGTCAAACACACAGACTTCTATATTTTTCTGGCCATAGGGTGCAAATGTTTAATTTTGCTACTGTTATGTACTACAAATATGATTAACATTGAGTGACCGTAAGTTCTTCCAGGCGTGAAATGCTCCTTTAATGTATGTTTCATTATATAATAAATGATATCTGCAAAGTAACTAGTAACTAAAGTTGTCAAATAAATGTTGTGGAGTAAAAGTACAATATTTGCCTCTGAGATGTAGTGGAGTAGAAGTAAAAGTATTGGAAATTGGAAATACTCAAGTTATGTGCAAATACCTCAAAATTGTACTTAAGTACAGTACTTGAGTAAACGTACTTAGTTACTTTCCACCACTGCTTTTGGCATAGGTGGGCAGGGAAAGCAGCCGTGGCACCAACTGACCATTCAGGTGCATCCATACCACCTGGGTCACTGGAGGAACATCAGGATGTGGAAGGTGAGCTTGGTTCCAGACAAGAGCTTGCAGGGACGTGCACAGATAGACTCTAGGTGGTGCTAGAGCACCTGCCCTTTGCCCTCTTGACCAGAAGTGCCCTTTTGAAAAAAAGAGAAAAAAAAGTTTTTTTTTCCAGTTTACAGCAGGGGTCTTCAACAGGGGGTCCGGGACCCCTAGGGGGCCCGCCAAATCTTTTTGTGATAACCACTCGAAACCTAGCATCCCTTTTCTGAGGAGAACTTTAGCCAACAATAGCCGATCTACAAGCTCACAACGCCTCGCGCTGCGAGGCGTTGTGGGCTTGTAGATCGGCTATTTTTATAGGTATAGGTGTAGAGGGAAAAAAGAGCAGACCAAGTAAACAAAAAAAAGTATCATTTACTTGAGCACCTGCCCCTCAAAATGTCTGTGCACGCCACTGAGAGCTTGATAGTGGGAACGCATCATGTGAGGCTGGTGGCAGAGTGTCTTCTGCACGACCTGTACAAAACAACTAGTTCTGTTCCATGGTTCTGTAGCACACGACCTATACAAAACAACTAGTTCTGTTCCATGGTTCTGTAGCACACGACCTATACAAAACAACTAGTTCTGTTCCATGGTTCTGTAGCACACGACCTGTACAAAACAACTAGTTCTGTTCCATGGTTCTGTAGCACACGACCTGTACAAAACAATTAGTTCTGTTCTATTGTTCTGTAGCACACGACCTGTACAAAACAACTAGTTCTGTTCCATGGTTCTGTAGCACACGACCTGTACAAAACAACTAGTTCTGTTCCACTGTTCTGTAGCACACGACCTGTACAAAACAACTAGTTCTGTTCCACTGTTCTGTAGCACACTGTCTTGTGTGCGTCGTGCCCTCGGGCCAGAGCAGCTTGTGGTGGTCTCACACCACTAGCTCCCAGATGGTCCTGACAGGCAGCAGAGCATCACATTTCAGTCCGTGGCAATAGATTAACACATAAAGACCTGAGGCTGATTCTACAAATGTCTTCTAAATCCTATATTTCTATAATCAGTGGTTCTCAAACGTATTCATGTCAAGGACCCCTAAAATGATACGTATTTGGCTGCCGACCCCCATCATCTCAAAATGTTTTGTTCCACGGAACTCCAGAAGCAAAGATTTGAGTTAAAAATGTTCGCTTTAAAAATAATATGTATTGGAGCCAAAGATATATTCAAAGATTTGCACAATTTGCCATGATTTACAAAAAAATAGCAGCTCTGCAAGTGCGTACCGTGCTACGAGCTTGTAGATCTGCTATTTTTGAAAAGCCAAAGTATAAAATGATGGTTAAAGCGGTTAAAATCTAAAATGACAAATCACATTTGTCTCTCAAACATGACAATCCCTTCCTGCCATCAGTGTTGCCAGGTCTGTTTATTATATTAAGCGACTTTGGGCTTATATTTCTGTAAAGTTGCTTATAAATATTTGTAGTTGCGGGTTGCAGTTTTTTAGGCTTGTTTCTAAAGTGTGGTTGCTTATTTTAGTCTTGTTTCCACGTTCTTGTGAAACATGTATTTGTCCCCTAACATCTGAACATGTTTTGTGCCGGGTAGCCCCTCGCCCAGACCAGATCTGTGTTGTTAAGAGTGTTTCAAAAAATGATTCTTCCACATTTTATTTCAAGATTTAAAAACAAAATCTACAAGATCTACAAGCTGTGAGCTTGTAGATCGGCTATATTTACAAATAGCCGATATAAGCTAAAGCAGTATACAGTATGTATAGGTTTAAAGTGTTCATTTGGCCTAGTAGTCGATTTGTTTGGGGCTTGTTTTCCTAGACCTGGTTGCTTATTTCTCTCACAAAACTTGGCAACGTTGACCTTCGCTCTCCCCTGAAGCCCTTCGGCCTCCATTGATGCATTGATGAACACAGATCAGTGTTGATTTCGTCCACTAAAACTATGACGATTGTTTTTTGTCGACCTTTTTTCTCTGACGAAAACAAAATAAATATTATATATGTTGACAATTTCATCAACAAATAAAAACTAGACTAAAATGTTAGTGAGGGATCTAGTGGAGAAGAGATCCAGTGGAACTAAAAGGCAAGTCATTTTATGTTTGGTTGCGCTCGGGTGTTGCACTTTGAAAATAGCCGATCTACAAGCTCACAACGTGTCGCGTTGTGACGTGTTGTGAGCTTGTGGATCTACTATTTTCAGCATGCAACCAAATGTAAAATCAGCCGTTACGACACCATCAAGGCACCACCAAAAAAACAAAACATTTTAGTCGACTAAATCAACTGTAGGTTTAGTCGACTAAAATCTGATGATATTTAGTCGACTAAAACTAGACTAAAACGAAAACATTACGGATGACTAAAATATGACTAAAACTAAATGGAATTTCATTCAAAAGACTATGTGACTAAAACCGAGTCAAAATGGGGTGCAGTACAGCGCAGCGCTCCGACGTTTCCAATACTAAACCCGAACCAAACCCGCACCCTAACCCTAACCGCACGCGGATGCCACATAGTCGGAGAAAAGGTCTGTCGGATTAACGCATGCCTCCCGTCAAAATGTGCTGTCAAAATCAACACACAACAGATATAGAAACACCAACAAACACAGAAACATGGAGATACAAGGCTTCTGGTCGACGGGGGGGGGGGGGGGGGGGGGGGGGGGGGCGTCTCGCTTCCTTCATTGCTGACTGTCAAGAGGAGAAACCTCAAGCTTTGCAGCTCGAAACGTGGCGCGAAGCGACACGCTTGGAGCTTGTAGATCCGCTATTTTTGATTTTATTTTTATTCGTTTTGGACATACTTACACTCAACAGAGGCGATCTCTTACTTAACCCATTAAGACAGTGTCTGTGTCACTTTTAGATTTCTTTGGCTATTCACAAGATAGCGGATATACTGTAAAAGCTCGTAGGGCTGGCTGCACAGAGTGCCAGGCCACGAGCTTGTAGATCTGCTATTTTTGAAAAATAGTGAAAATTCGGGCAAATCTTTGAATACATATATTTTTAAAGCAAACATTAACTCAAAGCTTTGCTTCTGGGAGATTCTACAAAATGTCTCCTAAATCCTAACAGTTTTCTGAAAAAACGTACGTTGCTATAATATCAGAGGTTCTGAAACTTCTTCATGTGAAGGACCACCAATGATATGTATTTGGCCATGGACCCCCCCCCCCCCCCTATCTCAAAATATGTTGTTCCAGGGACCCCCCAGAAGCAAAGATTTGAGTTAAAAATGTTCCCTTAAAAAAATATACATATATTATATATATTCAAATATTTGCAAAAAATGTTAAAGATTAAAAAAAAAATAGCAGATCTACGAGCTTGTAGATCTGCTATTTCTGAATAGCCTAAAGACAATCTTAAAATGACATGCAGATGCGTTCCCGGTCTTAATGGGTTAAGACAGACGGGGGCTGCAGTTGGCCACGTGCGCGGTCACGTGCGCGGGCCACCCTGGTTTACTGGGCTAATAGCGTATGGGGGGGAGGGGGGGGGGTGGGCTTTGATTCATATGGGAAACGGTTTTCATCATAACACCAGGCAGGCTCCCCGTTTCTCTGCTCACAGTACAGAGAGCATGATGCTGCCTGGAGCCACTACTATGGAGATTACTGATGCACGCACACACACACACACACACACACACACACACACACACACACACACACACACACACACACACACACACACACACACACACACACACACACACACACACACACACACACACACACACACACACACACACACACACACACACACACAGCATAATTAGTGCATAGGCAAAGGAAACACCAGTACCCACTCACAGGCACGCGCGCACACACACACACACACACACACACACACACACACACACTCACAGGCACGCGCACACACACACACACGCTAGACTAGGCAACATCAACAAGACAGTGGTTTTCTGAAGGGCATTTTTAATTTTCCTCGGCCAATTTTAATCCTTACACTCAACGGACGCCGAAAATAGCCATTTTACGAGCTCGCAACATCTCTCTCTCTCTCTCTCTCTCTCTCTCTCTCTCTACACATACATACATACATACACACACACACACACACACACACACACACACACACACACACACACACACACACACACACACACACACACACACACACACACACACACACACACACACACACACACATAATGAATATATGCATGCCGTTTAAGGAGGTATAAATTTGATCTAACTTAAACATAAGCTCTAAATATCTTCAAACGTTGTGAGGGCTTTTGGCCCTCACAAGAGTAGCAAAACAAGTAATTGTACACACGCACACGCGCACACACACACACACACACACACACACACACACACACACACACACACACACACACACACACACACACACACACACACACACACACACACACACACACACACACACACACACACACAATAATGTATGCACACACACACACTAATAACCTGGGGGTGTAAAAAAAAAAACTGAGGCTGTTGTTTAACTGTGTTGTGTTGTGTTTGGCCTGAACATCAGCACAGAGGAGAGAGGGCTGCTGGCTACACACAATAACAACACAGCTGTCTGCTATGTACACAGAGGTTCAGTATATATTATAACTTTACTCACTTTTTTTCTTTTTTTCTTTTTTTTTTTATTATTGCGCTCTTTTTCTCTCTAAGCACCTTAGCGTCTATAAGTATATCATGCACAGTATACATACATTGCTGCTATGCTCAGGCACCTTAGTTTGTCTCTTATCTAAGGTACTTTGTAAATATGTAGATAACTTGTTTTCGGCCTTCTATTGCTCTCTGTTGATCTCCTTCCCACTTAACCCCCTACCCCTCTTCTTCTCTCTCCCCACTCTTCTTTCTACGGAATGTAACGTTGCGATGGGAGTGATGTACAAAAACGAATTTCACCCACTTTTTTACCTTGTAAACCTTTGATGTGACAATAAACCTGATTTTGATTCTGATTCTGATTCTGATACTCACTAGTTACTTTGCAGATTTTGATTAACCACTTCATTCCTATATACATTTCGGCCACTTGAAAAATAGCAGATCTACAAGCTCACAATGCGTCGCGGTGCGACGCATTGTGAGCTTGTAGATCGGCTATTTTCAAAATAAGTTTTGAAAACTTGGGAAATGGGACATTCTGCATATGAGTACTTTTACTTTTGGGTACTTCAAGTATATGTTTGATGACGATACTTTTGTACTTATACTCGAGCACATTTTTAATACGGGACTTCTGCTTGTAACAGAGTATTTCTACATTGCAGTATTGATACTTTTACTTAAGTAAGTAAAACATGTGAGTACTTTTTCCACCAATGAGGGGGACACACGGCAGGGACCGAGGCCATGTCCTAACTTGTCGTGTCCCACAAATGAATGCCCTACTTGATCATACTACCTACTATACTTACCTATAACATGCTATACTTACCTATAACATGCTATACTTACCTATAACATGCTATACTTACCTATAACACATTTACTGCTTATCATCAGCCACGCTGTAGAACAACATAATCAATGGTGCAAAATACACCGTCTGCTACTGTAGTCGAGGACAAATATAGGGTTTATTTTGGCCAGTGGTGGAAAAAGTACTCAAATGTTTAACTTATCAAGTATCAACAATGCAATGTAGAAATACTCTGTTACATGTCAAAGTCCGTAATTCAAAATGTCCTTGAACAAAAGTACATTATGCAGAATGTCCAATTTCAAAATTTTCAAATGTATAAAATGCATAACAAATCTTTTGAAAAAAGCAAATATATGCAACGAGAGTCTAGGACGTGTGGAACGTTGTCCAGGGTGTTTTAGAGAAGAGAGAAGAGTCTAGGACGTGTGGAGCGTTGTCCAGGGTGTTTTAGAGAAGAGAGAAGAGTCTAGGACGTGTGGAGCGTTGTCCAGGGTGTTTTAGAGAAGAGAGAAGAGTCTAGGACGTGTGGAGCGTTGTCCAGGGTGTTTTAGAGAAGAGAGAAGAGTCTAGGACGTGTGGAGCGTTGTCCAGGGTGTTTTAGAGAAGAGAGAAGAGTCTAGGACTTGTGGAGCGTTGTCCAGGGTGTTTTAGAGAAGAGAGAAGAGTCTAGGACGTGTGGAGCGTTGTCCAGGGTGTTTTAGAGAAGAGAGAAGAGTCTAGGACGTGTGGAGCGTTGTCCAGGGTGTTTTAGAGAAGAGAGAAGAGTCTAGGACGTGTGGAGCGTTGTCCAGGGTGTTTTAGAGAAGAGAGAAGAGTCTAGGACGTGTGGAGCGTTGTCCAGAGTGTTTTAGAGAAGAGAGAAGAGTCTAGGACGTGTGGAGCGTTGTCCATGGTGTTTTAGAGAAGAGAGAAGAGTCTAGGACGTGTGGAGCGTTGTCCAGAGTGTTTTAGAGAAGAGAGAAGAGTCTAGGACTTGTGGAGCGTTGTCCAGAGTGTTAGTCAATCATTTAAGCCCTGCAATGAATGAGGACGATGATTACACCTTCAATTGCTACACACCCCTCCTCTCCCCCTCTCCCCGAGTGCGCCCGTGCTCGCTCTCGCTCTCTCTCTCTCTCTCTCTCTCTCTCATGAATATGTATGATGGAGTCTCTGCAATGCGTTTGGCTTCGTCTGACGCGGCGAGATGAAGAGGAGCTTCCTGAGCTGTTAAAGCTGCTTTCTGTCCAACTGCCTCAGTGTATGGAGAGAGAACCATGGTTCTATCTACTAGAGAGAGAGAGGGAGAGGGAGAGAGAGAGAGAGAGAGAGAGAGAGAGAGAACCATGGTTCTATCGAAAAGTACCTCAATGAAAAAAACTAACTCATGTACGAATTCCAATCTGAATTGGATTCTTTTGAATTTTGAATTTTGTCCATAACTCTCTTTCTGTTTAAGATTTTTTTTCTAGGATGTTTTAGGATGACCTAAGGGACATTTGTTTAAAATGTCATGCTTTTATCCGCCGTGTAACGATTTGGACATTTTGTTTAATGCCCCAAACTAATAGGAAAAACTGAATCCATTATTTTTGGGTCCAGAATAAACCTCAGGAAGACCACAGACTTCACGGTCAAAGTGGGCGACAATGTCATCACAAGGAAAGATGAAATGACCTACAGCAGTACCTGGGTTGTAACGTCTCAAGTGAAGAAATGGCAGCAAAAGTAATCAGAAAAGTCAATCGAATAACAAGCTTTCTATTCGGGATCTCATGTGGTCAGGAGGAATAACACACTAGCAGGAGCACTCATTCAATGTCATTTCAACTATGAATGCACCTTGTGGTACTTTAGCAACTCAAAGGCATTAAAAACTAAACTGGTCAGGTTACTATAGGCCTTACACCCAGAACTCACCCAACCCCTGCTCATGACGCTATAGGGTGGGATGGCTCAGGGTAGAGGACAGAGTAAAGCAACTTGCATTGGACCTGGTCTTAAAGATCCACAAACAGAGATACCCATGTACCTGTCAGACTCCTTCAGTAGCGTAAAAGACACACACAGGCACAACACCAGAAGAAGACCCATGCACTAATGCCAATGAACCCCGTTTCAGCACAAAGATTGGGTCAAATTGGCTCTACCAACAGTCATAATAAAGTGTGACTCCTTACCCTCCTTCAAAACTACTCTAAAAGAGCACTTACAGGTGGCTGCAATTGATCTACAAGCTCGTAGCGCCGCACCGAGGGCCACGCTACGAGCTTGTAGATCTGCTATTTTTCAAATAGCCAAAGAAATCTGAAAATGACACATGCGTTCCCGGTCTAAATGGGTTAAGAGTAATTGTGCATGATGCCACCTTCTCCCTGCATGGTTCTCGTGGGAACCAGGAAAATGGTTTTCTGTTTCAATATTTTTATTAGACAAAAAAAAAAGTAGACAGGACAGAGGGCACAACATAACAATACAATAAAAACAAAGACACAGAAGAGAGAAAAACAAATCCTACTAGAAAATGTGCTCCTCGGAGCACAGGTCTCCGCCAGTACTGTTCCTGATTAATCCTGTCTTACCTATTTATATTACATATTGTCACGTGTCACTTGACCAATGTTAGCTTGGCTGATGGAAGCTCACGTCAAAAAATATAAATGATTTTTTTGAAGTGACACACCTATTCATATGTTTCTATTTCATCATGCGTCTAAATTGGCCAATCAAAGCACACCCTTTCAACATATTGTCACGTGTCACGTGAAGCTTGGCCAATGTTAGCTTGGCGGACACGCGGAAGGACGGAGACGAAAACATGCTCTCTACCTCTGGCGGAGACAAAAAGACTTCACACCAAATACATTATTATCACATTATTGCTGCCAACAACGTCTCTCCCATATAGAGCTCTACCATGTGTATCCATCCCCTGCCTCCCATTTAGTATGACAACTAACTGACATCCTCCGTCACTCCAATACACAAGACATTAAGCCAGGGGTCTTCAACGTTTTTATGGTAAAAAAAAATTGTAAAATGGTAAATGGTGCATTTATATAGCGCTTTTATCCAAAGCGCTTTACATTGATTGTGCCATTAACCCATTCACACACACACACATTCATACACCGATGGCGGAGGAAACCATGCAAGGCACCAACCTGCTCATCGGGAGCAATTAGGGGTTCAGAGTCTTGCTCAAGGACACTTCCACACTAACTCTAGGGGAGCGCCCCAGCCCGGGATCGAACTGGGAACCTTCTTCTACCCCTGAGCCACTGCCGTCCCATGCCAAGGACCCCCTAGCTGAGAGAGAGATGAAGCAGGGACCCCCTACTCTATACTGTATGAAATTGTGCTTCAGATTAAACTTTTTTTGTTTACTATGTCTGCTCTTTTTTTCCCTCTATACCTATATACCTCTTTGCCAAAAATAGCAGATCTACAAGCTCACAACGCCTCGCAGCGCGAGGCGTTGTGAGCTTGTAGATCTGAGCTTGAGCTTGAGCTTGTAGATCTGCTATTTTTGGCTAACGTTCTCCTCAGAAAAGGGATGCTAGGGTTCAAGCGGTTAAGGTAAAAAACGAAATCACATCACACAAAGATTTGGCGGACCCCCTGTAGTAACTCTGAGGACCCCCTAGGGGTCCCGGACCCCCTGATGAAGACCCCTGCATTAAGCCACTCATCCCCTATAGATGGTGCTAAGGGCAGCCATGCTTCTGCAAATTGGGACAAGGTACCCCGTAGAACATATTAGAGTCTCTCTAAGTCTAAGAGCATTAACCGTAACACTTTTTCAAACCATAGTAAGACACTTGGAGGACTGTCATCCACCCATTTATTGAGAATTGACAACCGAGCAGCATAGAGCAAAGCTTGTACTAAATGTCGATTTCCTTTTGTTACTATGATATTTATGTCTGCCCCTAGAACATAATGGATGGAGTGGATTTAAGGGTATTTTAGTGGGCAAGTCCAGAGCTATAAGTATACCGTGTCCACTTTTGCACTCAGGACATAGGGGAGAGCATAGGGGATCATATTTACTCCTTATTACTGGGGAGACATGTAGCTTGTGTATCATTTTATATTGGGTTTCATGAGACTTGTTGGAGCACGTTATTTTCTTTGCATTAAGTAGTATGTTACGCCATATCCCCTCTACTATTTGTAGTTGAAAATGTTTTTTCCAGAATGCTTTACTGTTATTAGTTGATGCTTTTTCTACCTGGAATAGACTCTCATAAAGAGAGCTGACCATTTGTTTGGGGAGAGTTGATGCCTTTATTAAGATAGATTCTACATGATTGGGGCGTGTGCTCAGGCCAGTCCTATATTCTGGGAGTTAATGTGGCTCCTGAGTTGTAAATAGCAAAACAAAATAGATTGCTGTTAAATTGCTGTTAAAAGTTAAATTCAAACTGTAATTGTTGGAATGATTTTTTTACACCATCTTTATATAAGTCCTGGATAGTCAAAATACCTGCATCTTTCCACATCCCAAAACGCACATCCAGACAGGAACATGGTTTTCACAAAGTATATTTTTATAATTCTATGATACTTGTTTTGGGCCCTCACACGTATAGAACCCCACACACACACACACACACACACACACACACACACACACACACACACACACACACACACACACACACACACACACACACACACACACACACACACACACACACACACACACACACACACACACACACACACACACACACACACACACACACACAGTGCTAAGCTTCATCAGAGCCTGTAGCCTCAGCAGAGACACAGTGATTTATCATTCCTTCACCTCTGCTCTCTCCTTTGTCGCTCGCTTCCATTCTCTTATCTTTTGTCCCCACGACCCCCCCCCCCCCCACCACCCCCAACCCCCCCCCCCCGCCCAGGGGACGAGGACTCTTAGCTTCTGAGAGAGAGAGAGAGAGAGAGAGAGAGAGAGTCATAGAGGTGTGACACGGGGGTCTGCGAGGTTGACTGGAGTCCATCAGCATGTAGCAGTGGAGTGTGAACAAATAGCCCCCCACCCCCAACCCCCCCCCCACACTGTCACTATAGGCTGCACCAGGGACGCATTACTGGAAGAGGGACGAGAGAGGAGAGGAGAGGAGAGGAGAGGAGAGGAGAGGAGAGGAGAGGAGAGGAGAGGAGAGGAGAGGAGAGGAGAGGGTTGAATAAGAGAGGATAAGAGAGCTTGCATATATTATACACACATCTCCTCTCACACATATGTGTGTATACCATCATCACCACACTGTTCTCTACGTAGTGCTATAGTACAGGGGTCTTCAACCTTTTCAGGCCAAGGACCTCTTAGTTGAGAGAGAGATGAAGCAGGGACCCCCTCTTGTTTTGTTTACTTGGTCCGCTCCTTTTTTTCCCTCTACACCAAACACCTCTTTGCCAAAAAAAGCAGATCTACAAGCTCACAAGCTGTGAGCTTGTAGATCTGCTATTTTTGGCTATATTTGGCGGACCCCCTGTAGTAACTCTAAGGACCCCCTAGGGGTCCCGGACCCCCTGTTGAAGACCCCTGCTATAGTATATATATATATACACACACATCCTGACTCTCCATTCTGCTGACAGAACAAATACCTGTGCTGCACAATTACACTTACTGTCACCTCCACACACTTTCATATCTCTCTCTCTCTCTCTCTCTCTCTCTCTCTCTCTCTCTCTCTCTCTCTCTCTCTCTAAGGTTAGGTTTAGACATAGTTTTACTGAGGTTAAGGTTAGGAATAAGGTTAGGTTTAGACATAGTTTTACTGAGGTTAAGTTTAGGAATAAGGTTAGGTTTAGACATAGTTTTACTGAGGTCATGTTTAGGAATAAGGTTAGGTTTAGACATAGTTTTACTGAAGTTAAGGTTAGGAATAAGGTTAGGTTTAGACATAGTTTTACTGAGGTTAAGGTTAGGAATAAGGTTAGGTTTAGACATAGTTTTACTGAGGTTAAGGTTAGGAATAAGGTTAGGTTTAGACACAGTTTTAACGAGGTTAAGGTTAGGAATAAGGTTAGGTTTAGACATAGTTTTAATGAGGTTAAGGTTAGGAATAAGGTTAGGTTTAGACATAGTTTTAATGAGGTTAAGGTTAGGAATAAGGTTAGGTTTAGACATAGTTTTAATGAGGTTAAGGTTAGGAATAAGGTTAGGTTTAGACATAGTTTTACTGAGGTTAAGGTTAGGAATAAGGTTAGGTTTAGACCAGGTGTACTTTTAATTTTGGTACTTTAAGTACATTTCGATGCCAATACTACAGACTTTTACTTGTAACAGAGTATGTCTATATTGCAGTATTGATACTTTTACTTAAGTAAAACATTTCAGTACTTTTCCAGCACTGCTTAAACATGTGGTGTTGTCGTTAGTATGAATAAACACAGAATCCCCCGGGAGGAAATGGACTAAGAAAGGGGAGGAGCCAAAACAGAGTTCCTGTTTCGACAGAACAAAAAGGAGGTGGTGCCCCCAGAGGCAAAAACAGAGGAAAAATAAGACATGTTTTTGCCCCCCTTTTCTTTAACAGGTTCCCAGATTGGGCAGAGGCAAATACTATCAGTCCTAGTGCGGAGCCCTGGGGGACCCCAGTAAAACAGTGTTTATTGGCAGTGCAGTGCAGAGCCGTCCTGGTTGTTCATTAGAATGAATTATGAAGCATGTTTACGCTGCTTCATCCTGGATTCACTCCTCCAGGGAAATATCAGCAACCACACATTCTGCTCTGTGCTTCACCACTGATACAAGAAACCTTGTATCTCCATACATCTGTTCTACCCTCAGTATGTTTTACTTTAATTGAGTGTTTCCCATTTTCAGTTATTTTACTTCTACTCCACTACATCTCAGCGGCAAATATTGTACTTTTACTACAATTATTTGAAAACTTTAGTTACTTGTTACTTTTTAGATTTAGATTGTTATTACTAAACATACTTTAACCACTTGTAGTCTACTTGTAACAGAGTATTTCTACATGGCAGTATTGATACTTTTACTGAAGTAAAAAAAAAACTGGGAAAATGTAGAGAGGTGGAGATATGCCCCGGAAAGGAGAGGAATGGCGGTTAGCCGCAGCAAGACAGAATACATGTGTGTGAATGAGAGGAACCCACGTGGAACAGTGAGGTTACAGGGAGTAGAGGTAAAGAAGGTGGAGGATTTTAAGTACTTATAGGGTCAACATTCCAGAGCAATGGAGAGAGTGGAAAAAGAGCTGCAGGTAGGAACGGGTGGAGAAACGTGTCGGTGCTGCGTGATAGCCAGGATAATGGTAAATGGTGCATTTAAATAACGCTCTTATCCAAAGCGCTTTACATAGATTGTGCATTACATTCACCCATTCACACACAGATGGCAGAGGAAACCATGCAAGGCACCAACCTGCTCATCAGGAGCAATTAGGGGTTCAGCGTCTTGCTCAAGGACACTTCCACACTAACTCTGGGGGAGCCCGGGATCGAACTGGGAACCTCACGGTTTCCATCCGGCCGCTCTACCCCTGAGCCACTGCCGCCCCGGAAATGTTCAGCAAGAGTGAAAGGGAATGTGTACAAGACGGCGGTGAGACCAGCTATGGTGTATGGCTTTTTGGAGATAAGTCTGGTTCTCCTTAACACTATGGTACTTTGGAGCCGTTGCGTGCAAACCCCTGGTATAGCGCAGCGTACCGTCTTTAGTAAAATAATTAAATACACTTTTTTTTCGCTACTCAAGATGTACTACTCTAAGATGTTGAAAGCCTACTTTCCTTAGTGGGAACACTCTGAGCCCCCCAACCTCACGTCTAAAATACACTTTTTGATCAAAATGTGAAATAATCCACCATATTTTAGTTACTCCCCTGGGCCCTCTACAGATCTGACAAGTGTCAATAAAACAGTTAACTGCGCTACCGGGGGTGTTCAGGCAACGCATCGAAAGTCCCATAGTGTTAAGTAGAACTCCTTCTAACACTATGGAACCAGAGCTAAAGTACCATAGTGTTAAGTAGAACTCCTTCTAACACTATGGAACCAGAGCTAAAGTACCATAGTGTTAAGTAGAACTCCTTCTAACGCTATGGAACCAGAGCTAAAGTACCATAGTGTTAAGTAGAACTCCTTCTAACACTATGGAACCAGAGCTAAAGTACCATAGTGTTAAGTAGAACTCCTTCTAACACTATGAACCAGAGCTAAAGTCCCATAGTGTTAAGTAGAACTCCTTCTAACACTATGAACCAGAGCTAAAGTCCCATAGTGTTAAGTAGAACTCCTTCTAACGCTATGGAACCAGAGCTAAAGTACCATAGTGTTAAGTAGAACTTCTTCTAACACTATGAACCAGAGCTAAAGTACCATAGTGTTAAGTAGAACTTCTTCTAACGCTATGGAACCAGAGCTAAAGTACCATAGTGTTAAGTAGAACTCCTTCTAACACTATGGAACCAGAGCTAAAGTCCCATAGTGTTAAGTAGAACTCCTTCTAACACTATGGAACCAGAGCTAAAGTACCATAGTGTTAAGTAGAACTCCTTCTAACACTATGGAACCAGAGCTAAAGTACCATAGTGTTAAGTAGAACTTCTTCTAACACTATGGAACCAGAGCTAAAGTCCCATAGTGTTAAGTAGAACTTCTTCTAACACTATGGAACCAGAGCTAAAGTCCCATAGTGTTAAGTAGAACTTCTTCTAACACTATGGAACCAGAGCTAAAGTACCATAGTGTTAAGTAGAACTCCTTCTAACACTATGGAACCAGAGCTAAAGTACCATAGTGTTAAGTAGAACTCCTTCTAACACTATGGAACCAGAGCTAAAGTACCATAGTGTTAAGTAGAACTTCTTCTAACACTATGGAACCAGAGCTAAAGTACCATAGTGTTAAGTAGAACTCCTTCTAACACTATGGAACCAGAGCTAAAGTACCATAGTGTTAAGTAGAACTCCTTCTAACACTATGGAACCAGAGCTAAAGTACCATAGTGTTAAGTAGAACTTCTTCTAACACTATGGAACCAGAGCTAAAGTACCATAGTGTTAAGTAGAACTCCTTCTAACACTATGGAACCAGAGCTAAAGTACCATAGTGTTAAGTAGAACTCCTTCTAACACTATGAACCAGAGCTAAAGTACCATAGTGTTAAGTAGAACTCCTTCTAACACTATGGAACCAGAGCTAAAGTACCATAGTGTTAAGTAGAACTCCTTCTAACACTATGGAACCAGAGCTAAAGTCCCATAGTGTTAAGTAGAACTCCTTCTAACACTATGGAACCAGAGCTAAAGTCCCATAGTGTTAAGTAGAACTCCTTCTAACGCTATGGAACCAGAGCTAAAGTCCCATAGTGTTAAGTAGAACTCCTTCTAACACTATGAACCAGAGCTAAAGTCCCATAGTGTTAAGTAGAACTCCTTCTAACACTATGAACCAGAGCTAAAGTACCATAGTGTTAAGTAGAACTCCTTCTAACACTATGAACCAGAGCTAAAGTACCATAGCGTTAAGTAGAACTTCTTCTAACACTATGGAACCAGAGCTAAAGTACCATAGTGTTAAGTAGAACTCCTTCTAACACTATGGAACCAGAGCTAAAGTACCATAGTGTTAAGTAGAACTCCTTCTAACGCTATGGAACCAGAGCTAAAGTACCATAGTGTTAAGTAGAACTCCTTCTAACACTATGGAACCAGAGCTAAAGTACCATAGTGTTAAGTAGAACTCCTTCTAACACTATGGAACCAGAGCTAAAGTACCATAGTGTTAAGTAGAACTCCTTCTAACACTATGGAACCAGAGCTAAAGTCCCATAGTGTTAAGTAGAACTCCTTCTAACACTATAGAACCAGAGCTAAAGTCCCATAGTGTTAAGTAGAACTCCTTCTAACACTATGGAACCAGAGCTAAAGTACCATAGTGTTAAGTAGAACTCCTTCTAACACTATGGAACCAGAGCTAAAGTACCATAGTGTTAAGTAGAACTCCTTCTAACACTATGGAACCAGAGCTAAAGTACCATAGTGTTAAGTAGAACTCCTTCTAACACTATAGAACCAGAGCTAAAGTCCCATAGTGTTAAGTAGAACTCCTTCTAACACTATGGAACCAGAGCTAAAGTACCATAGTGTTAAGTAGAACTCCTTCTAACACTATGGAACCAGAGCTAAAGTCCCATAGTGTTAAGTAGAACTCCTTCTAACACTATGAACCAGAGCTAAAGTCCCATAGTGTTAAGTAGAACTCCTTCTAACACTATGGAACCAGAGCTAAAGTACCATAGTGTTAAGTAGAACTCCTTCTAACGCTATGGAACCAGAGCTAAAGTACCATAGTGTTAAGTAGAACTCCTTCTAACACTATGGAACCAGAGCTAAAGTACCATAGTGTTAAGTAGAACTCCTTCTAACGCTATGGAACCAGAGCTAAAGTACCATAGCGTTAAGTAGAACTCCTTCTAACACTATGGAACCAGAGCTAAAGTAACATAGCGTTAAGTAGAACTCCTTCTAACGTTATGGAACAGAGCTAAAGTACCATAGTGTTAAGTAGAACTTCTTCTAACGCTATGGAACCAGAGCTAAAGTACCATAGTGTTAAGTAGAACTTCTTCTAACACTATGGAACCAGAGCTAAAGTACCATAGTGTTAAGTAGAACTCCTTCTAACACTATGGAACCAGAGCTAAAGTACCATAGTGTTAAGTAGAACTCCTTCTAACACTATGGAACCAGAGCTAAAGTACCATAGCGTTAAGTAGAACTCCTTCTAACACTATGGAACCAGAGCTAAAGTACCATAGCGTTAAGTAGAACTCCTTCTAACACTATGAACCAGAGCTAAAGTACCATAGCGTTAAGGAGAACTCCTTCTAACGCTATGGAACCAGAGCTAAAGTACCATAGCGTTAAGTAGAACTCCTTCTAACACTATGAACCAGAGCTAAAGTACCATAGTGTTAAGTAGAACTCCTTCTAACACTATGGAACCAGAGCTAAAGTACCATAGTGTTAAGTAGAACTCCTTCTAACACTATGAACCAGAGCTAAAGTACCATAGTGTTAAGGAGAACTCCTTCTAACGCTATGGAACCAGAGCTAAAGTACCATAGTGTTAAGTAGAACTCCTTCTAACACTATGGAACCAGAGCTAAAGTACCATAGTGTTAAGTAGAACTCCTTCTAACACTATGAACCAGAGCTAAAGTCCCATAGTGTTAAGTAGAACTCCTTCTAACACTATGGAACCAGAGCTAAAGTCCCATAGCGTTAAGTAGAACTCCTTCTAACACTATGAACCAGAGCTAAAGTCCCATAGCGTTAAGTAGAACTCCTTCTAACGCTATGAACCAGAGCTAAAGTACCATAGTGTTAAGTAGAACTCCTTCTAACACTATGGAACCAGAGCTAAAGTACCATAGTGTTAAGTAGAACTCCTTCTAACGCTATGAACCAGAGCTAAAGTACCATAGTGTTAAGTAGAACTCCTTCTAACACTATGAACCAGAGCTAAAGTACCATAGTGTTAAGTAGAACTCCTTCTAACACTATGGAACCAGAGCTAAAGTACCATAGTGTTAAGTAGAACTCCTTCTAACACTATGGAACCAGAGCTAAAGTACCATAGTGTTAAGTAGAACTCCTTCTAACACTATGGACCAGAGCTAAAGTACCATAGTGTTAAGTAGAACTCCTTCTAACACTATGGAACCAGAGCTAAAGTACCATAGTGTTAAGTAGAACTCCTTCTAACACTATGGACCAGAGCTAAAGTACCATAGCGTTAAGTAGAACTCCTTCTAACACTATGAACCAGAGCTAAAGTACCATAGTGTTAAGTAGAACTCCTTCTAACACTATGAACCAGAGCTAAAGTACCATAGTGTTAAGTAGAACTCCTTCTAACACTATGGAACCAGAGCTAAAGTACCATAGCGTTAAGTAGAACTCCTTCTAACACTATGGAACCAGAGCTAAAGTACCATAGTGTTAAGTAGAACTCCTTCTAACACTATGGAACCAGAGCTAAAGTACCATAGTGTTAAGTAGAACTCCTTCTAACACTATGAACCAGAGCTAAAGTACCATAGCGTTAAGTAGAACTCCTTCTAACACTATGGAACCAGAGCTAAAGTACCATAGTGTTAAGTAGAACTCCTTCTAACACTATGGAACCAGAGCTAAAGTCCCATAGCGTTAAGTAGAACTCCTTCTAACACTATGGAACCAGAGCTAAAGTACCATAGTGTTAAGTAGAACTCCTTCTAACACTATGGAACCAGAGCTAAAGTACCATAGTGTTAAGTAGAACTCCTTCTAACACTATGGAACCAGAGCTAAAGTACCATAGTGTTAAGTAGAACTCCTTCTAACACTATGGAACCAGAGCTAAAGTACCATAGTGTTAAGTAGAACTCCTTCTAACACTATGGAACCAGAGCTAAAGTACCATAGCGTTAAGTAGAACTCCTTCTAACACTATGGAACCAGAGCTAAAGTACCATAGCGTTAAGTAGAACTCCTTCTAACACTATGGAACCAGAGCTAAAGTACCATAGTGTTAAGTAGAACTCCTTCTAACACTATGGAACCAGAGCTAAAGTACCATAGTGTTAAGTAGAACTCCTTCTAACGCTATGGAACCAGAGCTAAAGTACCATAGTGTTAAGTAGAACTCCTTCTAACACTATGGAACCAGAGCTAAAGTACCATAGTGTTAAGTAGAACTCCTTCTAACACTATGGAACCAGAGCTAAAGTCCCATAGTGTTAAGTAGAACTCCTTCTAACACTATGGAACCAGAGCTAAAGTACCATAGTGTTAAGTAAAACTCCTTCTAACACTATGGAACCAGAGCTAAAGTACCATAGTGTTAAGTAGAACTCCTTCTAACACTATGGAACCAGAGCTAAAGTCCCATAGTGTTAAGTAGAACTCCTTCTAACACTATGGAACCAGAGCTAAAGTACCATAGTGTTAAGTAGAACTCCTTCTAACACTATGGAACCAGAGCTAAAGTACCATAGTGTTAAGTAGAACTCCTTCTAACGCTATGGAACCAGAGCTAAAGTACCATAGTGTTAAGTAGAACTCCTTCTAACGCTATGGAACCAGAGCTAAAGTACCATAGTGTTAAGTAGAACTCCTTCTAACACTATGGAACCAGAGCTAAAGTACCATAGTGTTAAGTAGAACTCCTTCTAACACTATGGAACCAGAGCTAAAGTACCATAGTGTTAAGTAGAACTCCTTCTAACACTATGAACCAGAGCTAAAGTACCATAGTGTTAAGTAGAACTCCTTCTAACACTATGGAACCAGAGCTAAAGTCCCATAGTGTTAAGTAGAACTCCTTCTAACACTATGAACCAGAGCTAAAGTCCCATAGTGTTAAGTAGAACTCCTTCTAACTCTATGGAACCAGAGCTAAAGTACCATAGTGTTAAGTAGAACTCCTTCTAACACTATGGAACCAGAGCTAAAGTACCATAGTGTTAAGTAGAACTCCTTCTAACACTATGGAACCAGAGCTAAAGTACCATAGTGTTAAGTAGAACTCCTTCTAACACTATGGAACCAGAGCTAAAGTACCATAGTGTTAAGTAGAACTCCTTCTAACGATATGGAACCAGAGCTAAAGTACCATAGTGTTAAGTAGAACTCCTTCTAACACTATGGAACCAGAGCTAAAGTACCATAGTGTTAAGTAGAACTCCTTCTAACACTATGGAACCAGAGCTAAAGTACCATAGTGTTAAGTAGAACTCCTTCTAACGATATGGAACCAGAGCTAAAGTACCATAGTGTTAAGTAGAACTCCTTCTAACACTATGAACCAGAGCTAAAGTACCATAGTGTTAAGTAGAACTCCTTCTAACACTATGGAACCAGAGCTAAAGTACCATAGTGTTAAGTAGAACTCCTTCTAACGCTATGGAACCAGAGCTAAAGTACCATAGTGTTAAGTAGAACTCCTTCTAACACTATGGAACCAGAGCTAAAGTACCATAGTGTTAAGTAGAACTCCTTCTAACACTATGGAACCAGAGCTAAAGTACCATAGTGTTAAGTAGAACTCCTTCTAACACTATGAACCAGAGCTAAAGTACCATAGTGTTAAGTAGAACTCCTTCTAACACTATGAACCAGAGCTAAAGTACCATAGTGTTAAGTAGAACTCCTTCTAACACTATGGAACCAGAGCTAAAGTACCATAGTGTTAAGTAGAACTCCTTCTAACACTATGAACCAGAGCTAAAGTACCATAGTGTTAAGTAGAACTCCTTCTAACACTATGAACCAGAGCTAAAGTACCATAGTGTTAAGTAGAACTCCTTCTAACACTATGAACCAGAGCTAAAGTACCATAGTGTTAAGTAGAACTCCTTCTAACACTATGGAACCAGAGCTAAAGTACCATAGTGTTAAGTAGAACTCCTTCTAACACTATAGAACCAGAGCTAAAGTACCATAGTGTTAAGTAGAACTCCTTCTAACACTATGGAACCAGAGCTAAAGTACCATAGTGTTAAGTAGAACTTCTTCTAACGTTATGGAACCAGAGCTAAAGTACCATAGTGTTAAGTAGAACTCCTTCTAACACTATGGAACCAGAGCTAAAGTACCATAGTGTTAAGTAGAACTCCTTCTAACACTATGGAACCAGAGCTAAAGTACCATAGTGTTAAGTAGAACTCCTTCTAACACTATGGAACCAGAGCTAAAGTACCATAGTGTTAAGTAGAACTTCTTCTAACACTATGGAACCAGAGCTAAAGTACCATAGTGTTAAGTAGAACTCCTTCTAACACTATGGAACCAGAGCTAAAGTACCATAGTGTTAAGTAGAACTTCTTCTAACACTATGGAACCAGAGCTAAAGTACCATAGTGTTAAGTAGAACTTCTTCTAACGCTATGGAACCAGAGCTAAAGTACCATAGCGTTAAGTAGAACTCCTTCTAACACTATGGAACCAGAGCTAAAGTACCATAGTGTTAAGTAGAACTCCTTCTAACACTATGGAACCAGAGCTAAAGTACCATAGTGTTAAGTAGAACTCCTTCTAACGCTATGGAACCAGAGCTAAAGTACCATAGTGTTAAGTAGAACTCCTTCTAACACTATGGAACCAGAGCTAAAGTCCCATAGTGTTAAGTAGAACTCCTTCTAACACTATGGAACCAGAGCTAAAGTACCATAGCGTTAAGTAGAACTCCTTCTAACACTATGGAACCAGAGCTAAAGTACCATAGCGTTAAGTAGAACTTCTTCTAACACTATGAACCAGAGCTAAAGTACCATAGTGTTAAGTAGAACTCCTTCTAACACTATAGAACCAGAGCTAAAGTCCCATAGTGTTAAGTAGAACTCCTTCTAACACTATGGAACCAGAGCTAAAGTACCATAGTGTTAAGTAGAACTCCTTCTAACACTATGGAACCAGAGCTAAAGTACCATAGTGTTAAGTAGAACTCCTTCTAACACTATGGAACCAGAGCTAAAGTCCCATAGTGTTAAGTAGAACTCCTTCTAACACTATGAACCAGAGCTAAAGTACCATAGTGTTAAGTAGAACTCCTTCTAACACTATGGAACCAGAGCTAAAGTACCATAGTGTTAAGTAGAACTCCTTCTAACACTATGGAACCAGAGCTAAAGTACCATAGTGTTAAGTAGAACTCCTTCTAACACTATGGAACCAGAGCTAAAGTCCCATAGTGTTAAGTAGAACTCCTTCTAACACTATGGAACCAGAGCTAAAGTACCATAGTGTTAAGTAGAACTCCTTCTAACACTATAGAACCAGAGCTAAAGTACCATAGTGTTAAGTAGAACTCCTTCTAACACTATGGAACCAGAGCTAAAGTACCATAGTGTTAAGTAGAACTCCTTCTAACACTATGGAACCAGAGCTAAAGTACCATAGTGTTAAGTAGAACTCCTTCTAACACTATGGAACCAGAGCTAAAGTCCCATAGTGTTAAGTAGAACTCCTTCTAACACTATAGAACCAGAGCTAAAGTACCATAGTGTTAAGTAGAACTCCTTCTAACGCTATGGAACCAGAGCTAAAGTACCATAGTGTTAAGTAGAACTCCTTCTAACACTATGAACCAGAGCTAAAGTACCATAGCGTTAAGTAGAACTCCTTCTAACACTATGGAACCAGAGCTAAAGTACCATAGCGTTAAGTAGAACTCCTTCTAACACTATGGAACCAGAGCTAAAGTACCATAGCGTTAAGTAGAACTCCTTCTAACACTATGGAACCAGAGCTAAAGTACCATAGCGTTAAGTAGAACTTCTTCTAACACTATGAACCAGAGCTAAAGTACCATAGTGTTAAGTAGAACTCCTTCTAACACTATAGAACCAGAGCTAAAGTCCCATAGTGTTAAGTAGAACTTCTTCTAACACTATGAACCAGAGCTAAAGTACCATAGTGTTAAGTAGAACTCCTTCTAACACTATGGAACCAGAGCTAAAGTACCATAGTGTTAAGTAGAACTCCTTCTAACACTATGGAACCAGAGCTAAAGTACCATAGTGTTAAGTAGAACTCCTTCTAACACTATGGAACCAGAGTTAAAGTACCATAGTGTTAAGTAGAACTCCTTCTAACACTATGGAACCAGAGCTAAAGTACCATAGTGTTAAGTAGAACTCCTTCTAACACTATGGAACCAGAGCTAAAGTACCATAGTGTTAAGTAGAACTCCTTCTAACACTATGGAACCAGAGCTAAAGTACCATAGTGTTAAGTAGAACTCCTTCTAACACTATGAACCAGAGCTAAAGTACCATAGTGTTAAGTAGAACTCCTTCTAACACTATGAACCAGAGCTAAAGTACCATAGTGTTAAGTAGAACTCCTTCTAACACTATGGAACCAGAGCTAAAGTACCATAGTGTTAAGTAGAACTCCTTCTAACACTATGAACCAGAGCTAAAGTACCATAGTGTTAAGTAGAACTCCTTCTAACACTATGGAACCAGAGCTAAAGTACCATAGTGTTAAGTAGAACTCCTTCTAACACTATGGAACCAGAGCTAAAGTACCATAGTGTTAAGTAGAACTCCTTCTAACACTATGAACCAGAGCTAAAGTACCATAGCGTTAAGTAGAACTCCTTCTAACACTATGGAACCAGAGCTAAAGTACCATAGCGTTAAGTAGAACTCCTTCTAACACTATGAACCAGAGCTAAAGTCCCATAGTGTTAAGTAGAACTCCTTCTAACACTATGAACCAGAGCTAAAGTACCATAGTGTTAAGTAAAACTCCTTCTAACACTATGGAACCAGAGCTAAAGTACCATAGTGTTAAGTAGAACTCCTTCTAACACTATAGAACCAGAGCTAAAGTACCATAGTGTTAAGTAGAACTCCTTCTAACGCTATGGAACCAGAGCTAAAGTCCCATAGTGTTAAGTAGAACTCCTTCTAACACTATGAACCAGAGCTAAAGTCCCATAGTGTTAAGTAGAACTCCTTCTAACACTATAGAACCAGAGCTAAAGTACCATAGCGTTAAGTAGAACTTCTTCTAACACTATAGAACCAGAGCTAAAGTACCATAGCGTTAAGTAGAACTCCTTCTAACACTATGGAACCAGAGCTAAAGTACCATAGTGTTAAGTAGAACTCCTTCTAACACTATGAACCAGAGCTAAAGTACCATAGTGTTAAGTAGAACTCCTTCTAACACTATGGAACCAGAGCTAAAGTCCCATAGTGTTAAGTAGAACTTCTTCTAACACTATGGAACCAGAGCTAAAGTACCATAGTGTTAAGTAGAACTCCTTCTAACACTATAGAACCAGAGCTAAAGTACCATAGTGTTAAGTAGAACTCCTTCTAACACTATGGAACCAGAGCTAAAGTACCATAGTGTTAAGTAGAACTCCTTCTAACACTATGGAACCAGAGCTAAAGTACCATAGTGTTAAGTAGAACTCCTTCTAACACTATGGAACCAGAGCTAAAGTCCCATAGTGTTAAGTAGAACTCCTTCTAACACTATGGAACCAGAGCTAAAGTCCCATAGTGTTAAGTAGAACTCCTTCTAACACTATGGAACCAGAGCTAAAGTACCATAGTGTTAAGTAGAACTCCTTCTAACACTATAGAACCAGAGCTAAAGTACCATAGCGTTAAGTAGAACTTCTTCTAACACTATAGAACCAGAGCTAAAGTACCATAGCGTTAAGTAGAACTCCTTCTAACACTATGGAACCAGAGCTAAAGTACCATAGTGTTAAGTAGAACTTCTTCTAACACTATGGAACCAGAGCTAAAGTCCCATAGTGTTAAGTAGAACTCCTTCTAACACTATGGAACCAGAGCTAAAGTCCCATAGTGTTAAGTAGAACTTCTTCTAACGCTATGGAACCAGAGCTAAAGTCCCATAGCGTTAACCCATTAAGACCTGGAACTGTGTCATTTTTAGATTTGAGCTAAAAAGCATTCTTTTACACTTTGGGCTATTCAAAAATAGCAGATCTACAAGCTCGTAGCACGGCACCGAGTGCCGCGCTACGAGCTTGTAGATCTGCTATTTTTGAAAAATCGTGAAAATGTGTGCAAATCTTTGAAATATATATATTTTTAAAGCGAACATTTTTAACTCAAATCTTTGTTTCTGGGGGGGTCCCTGGAACAACATATTTTGATGGGGGTCCGCGGCCAAATACATATCATTTTGGGGGTCCTTGACATGAAAAAGTTTGAGCACCACTGATATAGAAACATACGTTTTTCAGAAAACTGTTGAGATTTAGGAGACATGTAGAACCGGCTTCTGGTCTCAATGGGTTAATGAGAACTCCCTCTAACGCTATGAACCAGAGCTATAGTTTAGAGACAGTCACACTGAGGAAAAGACAGGAAGCAGAGCTGGAGGTATAGCAGAGACTACAATGTTGAGGTTCTCTCTGGGAGGAACCAGGATGGATAGGATCAGGAACAGAGGCAGAACCAGAACATCAGAGGCAGAAACAGTACATCAGAGGGAGAACCAGAACATCAGAGGCAGAACCAGAACATCAGAGGGAGAACCAGTACATCAGAGAGAGAACCAGAACATCAGAGAGAGAACCAGAACATCAGAGGCAGAACCAGAACATCAGAGAGAGAACCAGAACATCAGAGAGAGAACCAGAACATCAGAGAGAGAACCAGAACATCAGAGAGAGAACCAGAACATCAGAGGGAGAACCAGTACATCAGAGAGAGAACCAGAACATCAGAGGGAGAACCAGTACATCAGAGAGAGAACCAGAACATCAGAGAGAGAACCAGAACATCAGAGGGAGAACCAGTACATCAGAGAGAGAACCAGAACATCAGAGAGAGAACCAGAACATCAGAGAGAGAACCAGAACATCAGAGAGAGAACCAGAACATCAGAGAGAGAACCAGAACATCAGAGAGAGAACCAGAACATCAGAGGCAGAACCAGAACATCAGAGAGAGAACCAGAACATCAGAGAGAGAACCAGAACATCAGAGAGAGAACCAGAACATCAGAGAGAGAACCAGAACATCAGAGAGAGAACCAGTACATCAGAGAGAGAACCAGTACATCAGAGAGAGAACCAGAACATCAGAGAGAGAACCAGAACATCAGAGAGAGAACCAGTACATCAGAGAGAGAACCAGAACATCAGAGAGAGAACCAGAACATCAGAGAGAGAACCAGTACATCAGAGAGAGAACCAGTACATCAGAGAGAGAACCAGAACATCAGAGGGAGAACCAGAACATCAGAGAGAGAACCAGAACATCAGAGAGAGAACCAGAACATCAGAGAGAGAACCAGAACATCAGAGGGAGAACCAGAACATCAGAGAGAGAACCAGAACATCAGAGAGAGAACCAGAACATCAGAGAGAGAACCAGAACATCAGAGAGAGAACCAGAACATCAGAGGGAGAACACATGTTAGATGTTCTGGAGATAAAGCCAGAGAGGCCAGACTGAGAGGCTGGGTTGCCAATTTCAGCCAATCAGGAGACAGTACCCATTTATCAACTTATTTTTTGTACTCTCCATTCTGCACATTAACACTTTTTAATTGCCTTTCCTTCGCTAATCATTGTGTGCTTTTGTATATCAGTGCATCTGTGTGTGTGTGTGTGTGTGTGTGTGTGTGTGTGTGTGTGTGTGTGTGTGTGTGTGTGTGTGTGTGTGTGTGTGTGTGTGTGTGTGTGTGTGTGTGTGTGTGTGTGTGTCTGCGTGTGCTCGCATGTGTATGTGCGTGTGTGCATGTGTGCGTGCGTGCGTGCGTGCGTGCGTGTGCGTGTGTGTGTGTGTGTGTGTGTGTGTGAGTGTGTGTGTGCGTGTGTTCAATTTTACATTTCACGTGGTTGCCTCACATCTTTATAAATAATCACTTAATAAAACACCCATCTGCTCAATTAATATTTGATCCTCACATGGTGCATTATTCAAACAGCATAATGACTCATTAGAGACCGTCATTTTCATACATAAATAAATATGAGTGTTGATTCGTCATTGGAAATCTATTTCTCTTATAATATAGTGATATGATGACCACAGTAACTCTGGTCTTGTACTGTCTGTCGTCTGTATGTCCAAGACTGTGACTTTTCACCATTCAAATCGAAAACATCAAAAGTAGCAGATCTACAAGCGTGAAAACAAGGCACAAAGCGACACGTTTGGAGCTTGTTGAAAAACAAATGGCACACTTTCGATCAGTAGTACTCAAAAAGTACTCAAATTCTTTACTTAAGCAAAAGCATCAATAGTGCAATACAGAAATACTCTGTTACAAGTAAAAGTCCAGAATTCCAACTTGAAGGTATTATTAGGTATATTTTTTTAATCTTGTCTAGATTGCGCCCTCTGCTGTTTGCATCGCGATAATTGTTTTATCAAATCGATTTAAATTGTCACCAGTTTGAATCAATTTGAATCGTTTTACCATGAACCTAACCCTAACCCTATCAATGCAGAACACTCACTGAGCCTGATGACTAGAAGATCCTCTATATATATATATATACACCAACCACATCAAATACCACTTTTCCAAAGGAGACGGAAGCTGTCAACAACAGAGAGAGAGAGAGAGAGAGCGAGAGAGCGAGAGAGCGAGAGAGAGAGAGAGAGGTAGCTCCACTGATCACGTCCAACCCAGATTTGGCACAAACAAGGGGTTGAACTCGTTCTCATGCTATGCCACAAAAATGTGGAATGCTCTACCAAAAGGAGTAAAGGAGTGTAAAACCCTACTCACTTTCAAAACTGCCCTAAAAGAACACCTTCAGGAGGCTGCAATTCCAAACATAACCTAAACAAATTTCACTAAAAACTAGAAGATCTACAAGCTCATGACCCGTCGCATTGTGTCGCGTAGTGAGCTTGCAGATCAGCTATTTCAGCCATACTGTGCACCACTCTCTTCAACGATGAAGTAGTCGTAGGGTGTTGATTTAGGACAAAGCAGTTGAAATACAGACGTACAAGGTGTTCTGCCAAAGCCAACAGACATTTTACAGACAGAGAGACAATAAATCCACCTTTTTAATGACCAAGCAATTATGTAACAAGACAAAGACAATGTGTGAGAGAAAGAGAGAGAGAGAGAGAGAGAGAGAGAGAGAGAGGTAGCTCCACTGATCATGAGAGAGAAGAATGAACGGCGAACTTAAAGCTAAAATCTTTGAATATATATATATATATATATATATATATATATATATATATATATATATATATATATATATATATATATATATATATATATATATATATATATATATATATATATATTTAACTCAAATCTTTGCTTCTGGGGGATTCTACAAATGTCTTCTAAATCCAAACAGTTTAATCTTTGGACTTATGTTGCTATAATATCAGTGGTTTTCAACATTTTTTCATGTCAAGGACCCCCCAATGTGTTGTTCCAGGGACCCCCAAAAGAAAAGAAAATGAGTTAATCATGTATATATATATATATATATATATATATATATATAACAGCAGATCTACAAGCTCATCTGATAGGCTATGAGCTTGTAGATCTGCTCTTTTTGAATAGCCAAAGAAATCCTAAAATGCCACAGATGCGTTCCCGGTCTTAAGGCATTAGTGAAAGCATCAATAATTCACTGTTAAGTCTCTAACAAAACGCTTCACAAAGCCGCCTCCAGCCAGGTAAATAAATAAGAGCATTATTTGCGTTTCGCCATGAAGTGGTTAATGAATCCATTAGAGACCTGAAGCCCATTCTACAAACAGCTTCTAAATCCCAGTAGTTTTCTGAAAAAGAAAACCCATGTTTCTATATCAGTGGTGCTCAAACTGTTTCATGTCAAGGACCCCCAAAAATGTAATTTGACCGCCAACGCCCCCATCTCAAAATATGTTGTTCCAGGGACCCCCCAGAAGCAAAGAATAGAGTTTAAGATGTTTTGCACAAAGATTTGCACACATTTTCACGATTTTTCAAAAAAGGCAGATCTACATTATCACTAAACTTCTTTGAAGTGAAAAACATTATTTTCAAATAGCTGACATATAGTATGGTACAGCATGTACTAGTGATGCGCGGGTCGGTTTTTTCATGCCCCGCCATGGAACGCAACCCGCCTCAACCCGCCGCGCGAACCCATATATAAATCTATGGCTCAACCCGCCCCGCGACCCGCCATTTTATTTTTATTCTGTAAAATCATGGTTAGAAAATAATCCCCAAGTATATTCAAACTTGTTATTATTCTTATTCTTATTAGGAATACACACAAAACAAGAGCATGCGATTTTTTATTTATTTTTTGCGTGTGAGAGGCGCTGACCCGCTCACCCGCAGCCCGCATAATTGCCTCTGAAATTCTGACTCGACCCACCCACGCCGCGGGTTGACCCGCGGGTCCCGCGGGTTACGGGTCAACCCGCGCATCACTAGCATGTACAGTACAGTGATATACAGTATGGTACAGATATACAGTATGGGCTGAAATAGTAAAACATTGATGCCATATTAACTAGTGTTACCGGGGGACCCCCAGAAACACCCTCCAGGGGCTTGGACCCCACTTTGAGAACCATTCTTCATGTGGTGCTTTTACCAGGTTCCTTCATAGATAGTCAGTGACATCTCCTTCACACTCGCACGCACATGCACCAACTATGGTCCCTGCATGCTCTCTCTCTCTCTGTCTCTCTGTCTCTCTCTGTCTGTCTCACTCTGTCTGTCTGTCTGTCTCTCTGTCTGTCTGTCTGTCTCTCTGTCTGTCTGTCTGTCTGTCTCACTCTGTCTGTCTCTCTCTCTGTCTGTCTCTCTGTCTCTCTCTAGTTACAAAAGAAGAAAGTGTCCTGTATCTACAGGCAGCCTATAGTATAATGATGCTCAGATAATGTCACTCTAAAGGCCCAGATGGTGCAGTGTGTGTTATGTCATAATATTGATCTATCATGTCTTCATTGAATGGAAATCACAAGTTGCCATTCCCCTCACACCCACTGTTGTGGGTTTCCTTTCATGGGGGGGAGGGGGGGCACCTGTATAGAGTCTATACTATAGACAAAGCATTGGTTTGCCCGGGGGCCCCGGGGGTATAAGACCCCTCCTTTGTGTTCATTCCTCCGTGCTGAATCAACCCTTTTGATTGAGCTGTGTAAATAATGGCCATGCCACTCCTATTGTTTCTTGGTCATGGGACCCCCTGGGCCTGGCTCGGGGGAGTGATGGAAAGTAACTATAAGTACATTTACTCAAGTACATTTACTGTACAAGTAAAATGTTGAGGTATTTTTTTTTACTTTATTGTTTCAGTTGCTAGTTACCTTTTAGGCTTTGATTATTATCGCACAAACCAACTTCAGTCCTATATACATTTCGGCCATTTGAAAATAGCCGATCTACAAGCTCACAATGAGTCGCATCGCGACGCATTGTTCATTTGTAGATCAAATGATTTGTGAGCTTGTAGATTCAAATGATTTTTTTAATTCATTTTGAATGGAACATTATGCCCAATGAGCACTTTTACTCTAGTACTTTAAGTATATTTTGATACCAATACTAGCCGATAAAATAGCCGATCTACAAGCTCACAACGCGTCGCAATGCTTGTAGATCTGCTATTTTCAAACATTTTAGTACTTTTACTTTTGGTACTTTAAGTACATTTTTATCCCAAAACGTTTTTACTTTTTTTATTCAGGACTTTTACTTGTAACAGAGTACTTCTATATTGCAGTATTGATACTTTTACTTAAGTAGAAAATGTGAGTACTTTTTCCACCACTGTCAGTGCCAGTGAAATGTTTGTTGCTGCAAGACTCAATACTTTTCAAACTGTTCTTCTGAACTTAATGCATAGATTATATGAATAGCAGCATATTTGTCAGTATAACATTAACCCTGTGTAGATCTGCACCAGACACTCCTCTAGCCTTAGGAGACTTTTGGCTTAAAAGACTGTTTTTATAACCCTGTCACAAAGGGCCCGTCTAACATGTTCATTTGGACTGTTTTTATATATGTTTATTGTTGTACGTAATTGTGTTTATCTATGGACCATGGACCATTTTCTCTATCTCTCTCCCTCTCTCTCCACTCAATCACTCTCTCCCCCCCCTCTCTCTCTCTCTCTCTCTCTCTCTCTCTCTCTCTCTCTAGAAGGCCAAGACTCCAGTGAACGCCTTCGAGAAACCATTTGAGTTTGTGCCCAGAAATAGCAACATACAGCGCACACGCACGCGCGCACGCACACACACACACACACACACACACACACACACACACACACACACACACACACACACACACACACACACACACACACACACACACACACACACACACACACACACACACACACACACACACACACACACACACACACACACACACACACACACACACACACACACACGTTTGCGTCAGGGTGTAATGGGCGAGCTGAGCAGTGAGTTGGACAGCTGTGAGATAGATACAGTATCCATGGCTCTGATGCAACGACCACTTTGATCTGTTCTGCTGCAGCTACAGTATCTACATCTAAACATGATACAGTATCTACATCTAAACATGATACAGTATCTACATCTAAACATGATACAGTATCTACATCTAAACATGATACAGTATCTACATCTAAACATGATACAGTATCTAAACATGATACAGTATCTACATCTAAACATGATACAGTATCTAAACATGATACAGTATCTACATCTAAACATGATACAGTATCTACATCTAAACATGATACAGTATCTAAACATGATACAGTATCTACATCTAAACATGATACAGTATCTAAACATGATACAGTATCTACATCTAAACATGATACAGTATCTAAACATGATACAGTATCTACATCTAAACATGATACAGTATCTAAACATGATACAGTATCTACATCTAAACATGATACAGTATCTACATCTAAACATGATACAGTATCTAAACATGATACAGTATCTACATCTAAACATGATACAGTATCTACATCTAAACATGATACAGTATCTACATCTAAACATGATACAGTATCTAAACATGATACAGTATCTACATCTAAACATGATACAGTATCTACATCTAAACATGATACAGTATCTACATCTAAACATGATACAGTATCTAAACATGATACAGTATCTACATCTAAACATGATACAGTATCTACATCTAAACATGATACAGTATCTACATCTAAACATGATACAGTATCTACATCTAAACATGATACAGCATCTAAACATGATACAGTATCTACATCTAAACATGATACAGTATCTACATCTAAACATGATACAGTATCTACATCTAAACATGATACAGTATCTAAACATGATACAGTATCTACATCTAAACATGATACAGTATCTACATCTAAACATGATACAGTATCTACATCTAAACATGATACAGTATCTAAACATGATACAGTATCTACATCTAAACATGATACAGTATCTAAACATGATACAGTATCTACATCTAAACATGATACAGTATCTAAACATGATACAGTATCTACATCTAAACATGATACAGTATCTAAACATGATACAGTATCTACATCTAAACATGATACAGTATCTACATCTAAACATGATACAGTATCTAAACATGATACAGTATCTACATCTAAACATGATACAGTATCTACATCTAAACATGATACAGTATCTACATCTAAACATGATACAGTATCTAAACATGATACAGTATCTACATCTAAACATGATACAGTATCTAAACATGATACAGTATCTACATCTAAACATGATACAGTATCTACATCTAAACATGATACAGTATCTAAACATGATACAGTATCTACATCTAAACATGATACAGTATCTAAACATGATACAGTATCTACATCTAAACATGATACAGTATCTAAACATGATACAGTATCTACATCTAAACATGATACAGTATCTACATCTAAACATGATACAGCATCTAAACATGATACAGTATCTACATCTAAACATGATACAGTATCTACATCTAAACATGATACAGTATCTACATCTAAACATGATACAGCATCTAAACATGATACAGTATCTAAACATGATACAGCATCTAAACATGATACAGTATCTAAACATGATACAGTATCTACATCTAAACATGATACAGTATCTAAACATGATACAGCATCTAAACATGATACAGTATCTAAACATGATACAGTATCTAAACATGATACATTACAGTCATTTAGCACAGTGGTTCTCAAACCTTTTCATGTCAAGGACCCCCAAATTGACACTTATTAGCCCGCGGACCCCCATTTGAAAAGATATGCCAGGGACCCCAATAAGAGAAGGTTTTTACGGCTCTCTAACAGTGATTCTCAACTATTTTAATTTGAAGGACCCCCAGTTTGACATGCATTAGGCTACGGACCCCCATTTAATGGCATTCATACCTCTGGGACCCCAATTCATATTGTAAAATCAATGTTAATTTAACTCTGTGAGTGTACAAATGGAACCAAATGGAACTGGAATGTAACTCTGAGAGTGTACAAATGGAACCAAATGGACCCGTTAGGGTCCATTTGGTTCCATTTGTACACTCTCAGAGTTACAGACTCATAAGGGTCCATTTGGTTCCTATCCATAATTTAGCTGGGGACCCCCTGGAACCCCCTCAGGTACCCCTGGGGGTCCCCAGACCCCACTTTGAGAACCAACGATTTAGCAGACACTTTTATCCAAAGAGACTTACAATAAGTGTATTCAACATAGGTAGGCAACAAAACGATTAATCACCAGAAGCATTAAGTGCATTTTCTGCAAAAAACAAGCAACTGAGAGTATACCTAGTGCTAAGGTAAAAGTGACATATATCAGATACCTACTTTATTAAACAGATGAGACAAAATAGCAAAATCAAATGAGCACGAGCTAAAACAAATAAGTGTATCGACTAAACAAGATCCAATAAAACAATACAACCACCTTTGGAGTCGCTACAGGCAAGGTAGCAGCATCAGACGCCTTACAGTGGCCTATAATGACTACATGAGGCTGCTGCTGAGAGCTCCAAGAAGCTCCAGTGCAAGCCAGATGTTTGTTAGTGTTGGGGTACCCACCTGCTCTGCTGTGCTACGTAACCTTATGTATAGGTTTATGTGTAGAGCATCTGAGTCAGTAAATGACATCATCACTGTCATAACGGACCCTACACAGTTCTGTCAGGTTCACCTCTAGACTGTGGAACCATTGGCGCACATGTCTGTATGTCAGAAACTGAACAATGTGGGATATTTGCATTATTTATATTTATTGTCTCCGCCAGGAGACTATGTTTTCACTTTCCGCCCCCCCCCCCCCGGCCAAGCTAACATTGGTCAAGCCTCACGTGACACGTGACAATACGTTGAAAGAGTGTGCTCTGATTGGCTAGTGAGACGCGTGACGTATAGCGGCCTTTAAATAGATGTGTCACTTTGAAAGAGTCTTGGTCTCTTTCAAAGTGAGGTAAGACAGGAATAATCACGAAATGGCTGAGAAATGGCGGAGCAATACATTATGTAGACACACTGGTGTCATCACAATACGTAATATAAATAGCTTAGACAGGATTAATCAAGAACAGTACATTCCAGTACAAACTGATATCACAGTTGATGACAGTTGATAGCACGGTTCTGCTGGCGGAGACTTGTGCTCCGAGGAGCACATTTTCTAGTTTTATTTTATGTTCTGTTTTTATTGTGTGGTGTTGTATTATTGTGATATGGATCTTCCTGGGTCTGAAATAAAGATTGAATTGAATTGAATACAACAATAAAACAAGAGTTTGTACAACTAGTTAACAACAAGTAGGCCAGGCAAAGCGGAAGGGTAGTGTTTCCTGAAGAGGTGGGTTTTCAGCCTGCGGTGAAAGATGGGCAGTGACTCTGCTGTCCTGACATCAGTGACTCTGCTGTCCTGACATCAGTGACTCTGCTGTCCTGACATCAGTGTCTCTGCTGTCCTGACATCAGTGTCTCTGCTGTCCTGACATCAGTGACTCTGCTGTCCTGACATCAGTGACTCTGCTGTCCTGACATCAGTGTCTCTGCTGTCCTGACATCAGTGTCTCTGCTGTCCTGACATCAGTGACTCTGCTGTCCTGACATCAGTGGGGACATTCCACCACTGTGGGCCCAGAACAGAAAAAAGTTGTGACCGTGTGGATCGGCCAGAAGGACCACTGAGCGACGAGGCAATCAGTTGCCCCAAGGTGGCCGACTGAAGTGGTCGGGCAGGGGTGCAAGCATCGACCATAGCCCCATAGGTTTCTTTTAACTCAAATCTTTGCTTCTTTTTTTATACTTATGTTGCTATGATTTCAGTGGTTCTCAAACTTTTTTCATGTCAAGGACCCCCAAAATGATATGTATTTGGCCGCGGACCCCCATCTCAAAATATGTTGTTCCAGGGACCCCCAGAAGCAAAGATTTGAGTTACAAATGTTCGCTTAAATATATATATATATATATATATATATATATATTGAAAGATTATCAAACATTATGCACAACACGATTTTGAAAAAATAGCAGATCTACAAGCTCGGTGCCGCACTATGAGCTCCTAGATCTGCTATTTTTGAATAACCAAAGAAATCTTAAATCTTCCCGGATTGAATGTGTTAAAGGGTTGCTTATAGCGGCAACGCACGTCTCAAGGACGGACGGACGGACGGACGGACGGTCTCATGGGGAAGTAAGTGATGGTAGCGTCTCCTGTCACTCAGGGCCGTTTGATGTATAATGAAGTACAGTTATTCACGCCTCGCCGCAGTGTACCGTCTCTGTCCTCTGGAGAGTAAAAGTACAAAGGTATTGGCATACAAATATACTTAAAGTACCAAAAGTAAAAAGTACAAACTTTTTGAAAATAGCCTATGTATAAAATAGGGCTAATGTGGTTAATGTGTGTTTTATAATATAATAATTTATATCTGCAAAGTAACTAGTGACTAAAGTTTTCAAATAATTGTAGTGGAGTAAAAGTATAATATTTGACTCTGAGATGTACAGTACTTGAGTAAATGTACTTAGTTACTTTACACCACTGTACGTATGTATGTGCAAAACTGTTACTTTAAAAAAATGTACAGATCTTCGCTCCGCATTTCCAGCTTGTAGATCTGTTACTGTTGATGCTTTGATGTGACGCTGCTGTAGTGTGATCAATCGTGGGCGTTAATTTACGAAATGAAACACTGTTAGAATACGGAGATAAGGCGTTCCTCATCCAACAGCAACCATTACGGTTAAAGCCAAACAACGCTGAGCTCAGCTGAACGCTCTGAGCTCTGATGTTTGAGAGAGAGAAGCTCAAAGAACCAAACGCCAGCGTTTTAATGTTTAATTCATAACGAGCCTGACGAGACGACGCTTAATGTATGTGAGCAAACATCAGCCGAGAAGGAGAGCAGAGATACATATGTACATGATACATGACTCATTATTTGATTGAATTACTCCTTTAAGTCAGCTGTACAGATACTCCTGGTCAAATAGAGTGTCGTAAAGTAACTAAGTACATGTAAACAAGTACTGGACTTAAGTACAATGTTTAAAAAAATAAAAATAAAAAATAATTATCCTGCAATTTTGTAACCCATTTTTTCACCCAGTGCTAATTGCAATGTACTCTCCCTCTGCCAGCCTAGGGAGAGCCCAGAACTGAGCTCATGCTTCCTTCAATGCATGAGGAGTGAGCAAGGCCGCTTCTTATCACCTGACAGGGGGGAGTTTCCCTGGTAGGACGTAGCTTCTTATCACCTGACAGGGGGGAGTTTCCCTGGTAGGACGTAGCTTCTTATCACCTGACAGGGAGGAGTTTCCCCGGTAGGACGTAGCTTCTTATCACCTGACAGGGGGGAGTTTCCCTGGTAGGACGTAGCTTCTTATCACCTGACAGGGGGGAGTTTCCCCGGTAGGACGTAGCGTGTGGAAGGAACACGTTATTCCAACCAGTTCCTTTCCCCTCCATCAGGCGCCCCGGCTGACCAGGGGGAGGCAGTATAGAGACCAGGATTACTGCATGTTTTTATGAGGGTATTAACTACCCTAGGAGACAAAGAGAGAACATACAAACTCCACACAGAAAGGCCCTTTCACCAACCCCACCTAGGGTATGGGCGCTGATGATGCAGAGGAGAGGACACACCCCCAGCGCCCACAGCGTCCCTGGCAGGGAATCAAACCCAGGACCTTAGCTGTGAGGCGACAGCGCAACCGACTGCACCAACGTGCCTCTTCTTAAGTACAATGTTGAGGTGTTTTTTTTTTACATTCTTCAGTATTTACATTTTCCAATACTTTTATTCTCACATCTCAGAGGCAAATATTGTACTTTTACTCCACTACAATCATATGAAAACTTAAGTTACTAGTTACTTTGTAGATTATTTGCAGATCACTGGACTTTTACTCGTAACAGAGTGTTTCTACATTGTGGTATTGATACTTTTACTTAAGTAAAGAAATTTAGAACTTTTTCCGTTTTACTGGAGTTGAGTACTCTGTCCTCCACTGGTTGTCTCTTCTTCTACAGACACTGAACCTTCATGGAGAAACGTGGGTCAAATCTAATCTAGAGGGAAGTGCGGTTCAGACTGAGAGGAATATGGTTCATACATTTATCCTGTTTCATCTATTATTCATTCTATCTATGATAAGAGAGAGAGAGAGAGAGAGAGAGAGAGAGAGAGAGAGAGAGAGAGAGAGAGAGAGAGAGAGAGAGAGAGAGAGAGATCATAAACATGGTTGGCTTATCATTTAAACATTCTTCCCTCGTTTTGGTCCAGTTTATGATTATGTAAAAATAAACTCATCTTGATGTGAGAATCAGCATAAAATCTGAGGCTCCCGAACAGATGGTGCTTTAACCCTGTGAGACCTGATGCTACAAATACCTTCAAATGTCTTCTAAATCCTAGAATCCTATATGGCAACATATGTTGAGATATATATATATATATATATATATATATATATATATATATATATATATATATATATATATATATATATATATATATATATATATATATATATATATATATAATATCAGTGGTTCTCAAACTTCTTCATGTCAAGGACTCACAAAATGTTAGCCTGTGTGTGTGTGTGTGTGTGTGTGTGTGTGTGTGTGTGTGTGTGTGTGTGTGTGTGTGTGTGTGTGTGTGTGTGTGTGTGTGTGTGTGTGTGTGTGTGTGTGTGTGTGTGTGTTAGCTTGTGTCAGCACTATGCAGACCCCGGCTAACAAGCTCAAAGTCTCTTAAAACAGTAGTTTTTTAAACGTTGTAGTGTCAATGACCTTTATGACCAACTTCTAAACTAAAAATGTATACTTGTAAACCTAAACTAAAATGACTGAAATCAAACATCAAACTAAACGCTAATATCTGTGTGCATGCGTACGTGCACGGGCCATCAAAACAGCGTTCCACCTAGTAACTGAAGGTTTCAAATCATTGTAGTGGAGTAAAAGTACAATATTTACCTCTGAGATGTAGTGGAGTAGAAGTAAAAGTACTGGAAATTGGAAATAATCAATTAAAGTACAAATACCTCAAACTTAAGTACAGTACTTGAGTACATGTACTTAGCCACTTTCCACCACTGTCAATCAGTCAGTGTTGACCTTCTGAGCGGCCCTCAGGCTGAGCATGAATCTATCTTTGACTCAGGACTTTCTATACATATTGATCATGTTGTAAATACCAACACATTAAATAAGCATCTTATTTATCTAATTATTCCACTGAACTGACTGTTGTGTGTGGGGGGAAAAAAAAACAATCATTACATTTTCGTCAACTTTAAAAACCATTGATTTATTTGACCGCCTGGCTGCCCCTGACATTTGGCAGTTTGTGCCGTCAATAGATACATAAAAAACGTACAAAAACACCAAAGGCCAAGCGGTCAAAAACCCTAAAATGAGGACATTCCAGAGATCTGCGTAAACTGCCAACACCGATGTGATACAAAACGCAAATCGTTGCCGTTACGAAGGCTTTCACTCTCACCCTCACGGCATTATGGGTATTTGATAGGTTGCCATAGTTACCCGCTGAATATTGGCACTGTGGAGTCGACCTATCCTAGTAAAACCTAGTGGGGGGGGGGGGGACGGGACTCAGCTACAGTGTATAGTCACAATCATGTGAACAACTTTAATTTGATGCTTTGGCTATTCAAAAAGTAGAAGATGTGTAAGCTCATAGGAGGCTTGTATATCTGCTACTTTTGAAAAATCAAGAAAATGTGTGCAAATCTTTGAATATATATTTTGAGTGAACATGTTTAACTCTACATCTACTTCTACAACATGTCATGTAGATCAGCTGTTGTCACATCTCTTATCATGTTTTTCAAGACTAGACCATACCCGGTCGACGCATCCGTGGGGGGATATGCGCACATGATCTGGCAACCCGGGAGGCAGTTCGTCCCATAGCTGGGCAGCCCCGTAACCATGGCGACAGTGTTTGACACAAAAACGCTAATAAGAAGCTGAGATTTGATGAAATGGAAAAACGGGCTTCACAGTTAAGTTCAGATGGTAATGGTCAATGGCTGTGTGCAAAATCAGAGCAATTGGTCCAGCCACTGAGGAGAACCGCGTAGCTTCACCTACTCCCACTACAGACACCTACCACTACAAACAGACAGACAGACAGACAGAGGTTACTAGAATTATAGTAGGATATAGGGTTCCTCACTCGGTGGCTCAGTGGTAATGTCCCTGCCCACCACCAGAGAGGTTTTGGGTTTGAATCTGCCGTGGTGCATCCGGCTTTGTCGGGCGTCTATATGCAGCGTCTATTGTCGTTAGACTAACCTCCTCCTGTGTGTGTGTGTGTGTGTGTGTGTGTGTGTGTGTGTGTGTGTGTGTGTGTGTGTGTGTAGGTAGGTGCATGCGAGTGTGCGTGCGTGCGTGCGCATGCATGTTCATTAGTATACTACAATAATAGTAGAATATGAGAACCACACATTGTGAGGACAGTCGTCCTGAAAAAAAAATGCACCAGCCGCCACTGGTCGTAGCAGTTAATAGCCGGATGAATGTGTGACTAACGTCCACATTATGATTCATATATTATGAATCATATGGCTCACAGAGTTCATGGACTGTGAAGCCTGCTGGAGATTACAGGCCTAAATACGTCAGCCTCATAAATGACACTAACGTATCCATCACCACGTCTCCTTCAACCATTTAAAGGCCATACATGCACAGTCCTATTGTAGCTCAATACACTTAAGATATGATACAGCACACACACACACACACACACACACACACACACACACACACACACACACACACACACACACACACACACACACACACACACACACACACACACACACACACACACACACACACACACACACACACACACACACACACACAGCCTCTGTGTTCCTATTGGCTGGGCTTTAAACAGCCATAACTCCAGTTCCCAGCATGCTAAACTTCCCAAACTTAGTAAGTGCTCTTTGACGGCCAATAGGGACAGGCTGTAATTGCTTAAGGCCCGCCCCCTTCGTGTCACTGTTTCTCCGCAGCCTCGAAATGATTTAACATTGTTCCTCTAGTTCATATAGCTTAATGACATGAACTCATCAAAGGCACCAAGTTTCTGCCTGACAGTGACGATATGTTCTTTAATCTATGCTGGATGTATTTTTTTCCCAGAGCTGTTTGATTAATGTCATGCCATAGACCAATCACAGCCGAGCGCGCCGACGAGGAGTGTGATTCATAAAAATGGGGGAAAAAATTAATACGAAGAACGTTCTTAACCCATTGAGACCAGGAACGCATCTAGTCCAACCATTTTGACCATTATTTTATACTTTGGGCTATTCAAAAATAGCAGATCTACAAGCTCATAGCGCGGCACCGAGTGCCGCGCTATGAGCTTGTAGATCTGCTATTTTTTTTTATTGTGAAAATATGTGCAAATCATTGAATATATATTGAATATTGTGGTGGGGGTCCCTGGAACAACATATTTTGAGATGGGGGTCCACAGCCTAATACATATAATTTTGGTGGTCCTTGACATGAAAAAGTTTGAGAACCACTGACATATAGCAACGTTATATAGGATTTAGGAGACATTTGTAGAATCCCCCACACCAGAAGCAAAGATTTGAGTCGCTTTAAAAACATATAAGTATATTCAAAGATTCAAAGAGAAATGGCACGGCACTCTGTGCTGCGCTATGAGCTTGTAGATCTGCTATTTTTGACTAGCCAAAGACATCTTAATATGACACTCATGCGTCCCCGGTCTTAATGAGTTAACAGGAGCACAAGAGAAACAGGGAGGAAGGGGCGATAACACAGGCACCTCAAGGGTAAATATAGGACACAGAGAGTGTGACACTCACTGATAGTGTCACGTTCAACAGCGCTGCCTGTAACTGCAGGTTCAGGTTCACCTGAGCTGCTGACACCTCTGGTGGAGTGGCCTGAAGATCTACCCAGCAACACATTTACTGTCCCTACGTTTACTGTCCCTACATTTACTGTCCCTACGTTTACTGTCCCTACATTTACTGTCCCTACATTTACTGTCCCTACATTTACTGTCCCTACGTTTACTGTCCCTACGTTTACTGTCCCTACGATTACTGTCCCTACATTTACTGTCCCTATGTTTACTGTCCCTACGTTTACTGTCCCTACATTTACTGTCCCTACATTTACTGTCCCTACGTTTACTGTCCCTACGTTTACTGTCCCTACGATTACTGTCCCTACATTTACTGTCCCTATGTTTACTGTCCCTACGTTTACTGTCCCTACATTTACTGTCCCTACATTTACTGTCCCTACATTTACTGTCCCTACGTTTACTGTCCCTACGTTTACTGTCCCTACGTTTACTGTCCCTACGTTTACTGTCCCTACGTTTACTGTCCCTACATTTACTGTCCCTACGTTTACTGTCCCTACATTTACTGTCCCTACATTTACTGTCCCTACGTTTACTGTCCCTACGTTTACTGTCCCTACGTTTACTGTCCCTATGTTTACTGTCCCTACATTTACTGTCCCTACGTTTACTGTCCCTACGTTTACTGTCCCTACATTTACTGTCCCTACATTTACTGTCCCTACATTTACTGTCCCTACGTTTACTGTCCCTATGTTTACTGTCCCTACATTTACTGTCCCTACGTTTACTGTCCCTACATTTACTGTCCCTACATTTACTGTCCCTACATTTACTGTCCCTACGTTTACTGTCCCTACGTTTACTGTCCCTACATTTACTGTCCCTACGTTTACTGTCCCTACATTTACTGTCCCTACATTTACTGTCCCTACATTTACTGTCCCTACGTTTACTGTCCCTACGTTTACTGTCCCTACGATTACTGTCCCTACATTTACTGTCCCTACATTTACTGTCCCTACATTTACTGTCCCTACGTTTACTGTCCCTACGTTTACTGTCCCTACGTTTACTGTCCCTACATTTACTGTCCCTACATTTACTGTCCCTACGTTTACTGTCCCTACGTTTACTGTCCCTACATTTACTGTCCCTACATTTACTGTCCCTACATTTACTGTCCCTACATTTACTGTCCCTACGTTTACTGTCCCTACGTTTACTGTCCCTACATTTACTGTCCCTATGTTTACTGTCCCTACATTTACTGTCCCTACGTTTACTGTCCCTACATTTACTGTCCCTACATTTACTGTCCCTACATTTACTGTCCCTACGTTTACTGTCCCTACGTTTACTGTCCCTACGATTACTGTCCCTACATTTACTGTCCCTACATTTACTGTCCCTACATTTACTGTCCCTACGTTTACTGTCCCTACGTTTACTGTCCCTACGTTTACTGTCCCTACATTTACTGTCCCTACATTTACTGTCCCTACGTTTACTGTCCCTACGTTTACTGTCCCTACATTTACTGTCCCTACATTTACTGTCCCTACGATTACTGTCCCTATGTTTACTGTCCCTACATTTACTGTCCCTACGTTTACTGTCCCTACATTTACTGTCCCTACATTTACTGTCCCTATGTTTACTGTCCCTACATTTACTGTCCCTACGTCCCTACGTTTACTGTCCCTACGTTTACTGTCCCTACATTTACTGTCCCTACGTTTACTGTCCCTACATTTACTGTCCCTACATTTACTGTCCCTACGTTTACTGTCCCTACGTTTACTGTCCCTACATTTACTGTCCCTACATTTACTGTCCCTACGTTTACTGTCCCTATGTTTACTGTCCCTACGTTTACTGTCCCTACGTTTACTGTCCCTACGTTTACTGTCCCTACGTTTACTGTCCCTACGTTTACTGTCCCTATGTTTACTGTCCCTACGTTTACTGTCCCTACGTTTACTGTCCCTACATTTACTGTCCCTACGTTTACTGTCCCTACGTTTACTGTCCCTACATTTACTGTCCCTACATTTACTGTCCCTACATTTACTGTCCCTACGTTTACTGTCCCTACATTTACTGTCCCTACGTTTACTGTCCCTACGTTTACTGTCCCTACATTTACTGTCCCTACGTTTACTGTCCCTACGTTTACTGTCCCTACATTTACTGTCCCTACATTTACTGTCCCTACGTTTACTGTCCCTACGTTTACTGTCCCTACGTTTACTGTCCCTATGTTTACTGTCCCTACGTTTACTGTCCCTAC
>NW_028155743.1:0-10000 GCF_963454915.1 Gymnoscopelus microlampas | reverse complement strand
CGAGATATAGTCATTAACCCTATAGATATAGTCATTAACCCTATAGATATAGTCATTAACCCTATAGATATAGTCATTAACCCTATAGATATAGTCATTAACCCTATAGATATAGTCATTAACCCTATAGATATAGTCATTAACCCTATAGATATAGTCATTAACCCTATAGATATAGTCATTAACCCTATAGATATAGTCATTAACCCTATAGATATAGTCATTAACCCTATAGATATAGTCATTAACCCTATAGATATAGTCATTAACCCTATAGATATAGTCATTAACCCTATAGATATAGTCATTAACCCTATAGATATAGTCATTAACCCTATAGATATAGTCATTAACCCTATAGATATAGTCATTAACCCTATAGATATAGTCATTAACCCTATAGATATAGTCATTAACCCTATAGATATAGTCATTAACCCTATAGATATAGTCATTAACCCTATAGATATAGTCATTAACCCTATAGATATAGTCATTAACCCTATAGATATAGTCATTAACCCTATAGATATAGTCATTAACCCTATAGATATAGTCATTAACCCTATAGATATAGTCATTAACCCTATAGATATAGTCATTAACCCTATAGATATAGTCATCCCCCCAAAAAAAAAACATCTCAGCAAAGTGTATTTTCACATAGAGACGTGTGGCTCTCTGGTATGCAGTAGTTAAACCATGTGGTTATCTGAAGACTCACCTCAGCCCGTAGCTCTTCACCTAGCCTCAACGACCTTGCAGGATTATGCAAAGTATAATCTAGATATCATGTTATGTAGACAGATGCCAGGTCATTGTAGACCCGGCATCCTATTGCGTGTGTACCGTAGTTTCAATGTACAGATTATTGATTGTTTCTTTAATATTCTACAGTTTAGACTGATGCTAGGTTCTTGGTTTACCTATGATAGTCATTTTGAGGTATTTTTTACTTACTGGGGTATTTCCAGTTTCCAGTATTTTTACTTCTACTCCACTAAATCTCAGAGACAAATAAATACTTTTACTCCACTACAATTATTTGAGAACTTTAGTTACTTTGTAGATTTTGATTATTATTACAAAACATACGGTGGTTTCTCTCGCACAACTTGGCAACGCCAGCATCAAAGTGAGTGCAGCTCATTGGAGAGGCAGCGTGTCTCATTATGCAGAATGTCCCATTTCACAAGTTTTCAAATGTATGAAAATCTTTTGAAAATAGCAGATCTACAAGCTCACAATGCGTTGCAACGCGACGCATTGTGAGCTTCTAGATCTGCTATCTTCAAATGACCGAAATGTATAGGCTATAAGACTGAAGTGGTTAATGTATATTTTGTAATAATAATGAAAATATACAAAGTAACTAAAGTTTTTAAATAATTGCAGTGGAGTAAAAGTACTATATTTGCCTCTGAGATGTAGTGGAGTAGAAGTAAAAGTATTGAAAATTGGAAATACTCCAGTAAAGTAAAAGTACCTCAAAACTGTACCTAAGTATAGTACTTGAGTAAATGTACTTAGTTACTTTCCACCACTATGTCTCAGTGCATCTGGCGCGTTGAGCAGCAGGAACGGCACACATGTCTCTGAAAGCTTCATGTCTTCAGAGGAATAGCAGAGCAGCTCAGTCTAATGCTGATCTCATTTGGACAGATGTTTGCTGGTAAACAGACAGATGCTAGGTTTGTTATGCTGTTCAGACAGATGCTATGGCAGGGTGAAGATGTCCTAGTTTAAGACTTAACTTGATGTTTTCTTGGCTCGCTGTTGTTTACTCCACAACTCAGGCCTGTTGTTACTGGACTATTAGGGTCGATACTACTAATCTAAATCTACAAAGGAACTTGTAATTAAAGTTTTCAAATACTTACGCAGGAGTAAAAAGTGTAAAGTATTGAAGCATGTATATAGTCAAGTGAAGTGATGAAAAGCTTTAGCAGAACATCTATCAGAACATTACCTGACAGTCAGTGGGGTAAATTAACTAAGTACATTTACTCAAGTACTGTACTTAAGTACAATTTTGAGGTATTTTTACTTTACTGGAGTATTTTTTACTTTACTGGAGTATTTCAAATTTTCAGTACTTCTACTCCACTACATCTCAGATGCAGATATCGCACTTTTACTCCACTACAATTATTTGAACACTTTAGTTAATAGTTACTTTGTAGATTTTGATTATTATTACAAAACATACATTAACCACTTCAGCCCTATATACATGTCGGCCATTTGAGCCTTAACACCTTAACACCTTAACGTGCCATTAACGTGTTTCACGTGTTTTTTTGTTTTTTTTGAAAAACATGTTCAGAACCCAAGATATCATCATCTGAAGATGTGCAGCTCCATCCACTCCTTGTTTAATTTAGAACTGAAAAAGGCTGTATCTCGCTTCCTAAGCACTTTTTGTTTTCTGTGAAAAAAACTCTGGCACTGGGACAAAATAATATTTCTAAAAATCTGGCAATTATGGCACTCAATTGTACTATACCTAGGAGAATGTAAAAGAACAAAAACAAATAAACAAAACGTTAAAAAAAATTAAAAAGTTCTGGCACTCAATGAGTTAAGGACCACTGGTTGAGAATAACACAGTATAGAGACTGTCCATGGTGCTGAACTGATCATAACACAGTGTAGAGACTGTCCATGGTGCTGAACTGTAACACAGTGTAGAGACTCTATCCATGATGCTGAACTGATCATAACACAGTGTAGAGACTGTCCATGGTGCTGAACTGTAACACAGTGTAGAGACTCTATCCATGATGCTGAACTGATCATAACACAGTGTAGAGACTGTCCATGGTGCTGAACTGTAACACAGTGTAGAGACTGTCCATGATGCTGAACTGTAACACAGTGTAGAGACTCTATCCATGATGCTGAACTGATCATAACACAGTGTAGAGACTGTCCATGGTGCTGAACTGATCATAACACAGTGTAGAGACTGTCCATGGTGCTGAACTGATCATAACACAATGTAGAGACTGTCCATGGTGCTGAACTCATCATAACACAGTGTAGAGACTGTCCATGGTGCTGAACTGATCATAACACAGTGTAGAGACTGTCCATGGTGCTGAACTGATCATAACACAGTGTAGAGACTGTCCATGGTGCTGAACTGATCATAACACAGTGTAGAGACTGTCCATGGTGCTGAACTGATCATGACACAGAGTAGAGACTGTCCATGGTGCTGAACTCATCATAACACAGTGTAGAGACTGTCCATGGTGCTGAACTGATCATAACACAGAGTAGAGACTGTCAACTGTCAACAGGAGCCTGCCTGTTTAACTAGTGCTGAAAGGACAGCTCCCTGTGTATATGCATTAGTACAGTGTTTCCCAAACTGTGGGTCAGGACACATTTTTGGGGTCACACAACTACGTTTACGGGTCGCAATGAAATATCCCTTTTTTGTGATACCTTTTTTTTTTTACAGTCTATGGCATTGGTTTCAAAGTGGGGTCTGGGGATCCCCAGGGGTGTGTATATACATAGAGACAGTGAAGGTCTGGTATTTAAAGTGTGTTAGAGACAGTGAAGGTCTGGTATTTAAAGTGTGTTAGAGACAGTGAAGGTCTGGTATTTAAAGTGTGTTAGAGACAGTGAAGGTCTGGTATTTAAAGTGTGTTAGAGACAGTGAAGGTCTGGTATTTAAAGTGTGTTAGAGACAGTGAAGGTCTGGTATTTAAAGTGTGTTAGAGACAGTGAAGGTCTGGTATTTAAAGTGTGTTAGAGACAGTGAAGGTCTGGGAAATAAGCAAACGGTAAAAGCCTGTTTTTTTCCCCTCGCATTTATTCGCTCCGTCTGTCCTTTAAAATGGCTTTTTTTTCTGTTATTTTCCTCGGAACGGATTATAAAGTCATTTATTTAATGATGAAGAAATAAATAATCAAATAGAGGAGGTCTCAAGGTTTTTTTTGTGTGGTGCATATTTAATTCCTTGATAATGTTTTTATATATTTTTTTCTGCGGGGGGGATTACAGCTCTGCACGGTGGAGGGGAAACGTATTAAATGTTTGGCGTTTAGGCAATTAGACAAATGGAACCAAATGGACCCGTTAGGGTCCATTTGGTTCCATTTGGTCACTCTCAGAGTTACATTAACATTGATTTTACAATATGAATTTGGGGTCCCAGAGACATACATGCCATTAAATGGGGGGTCCGTAGCCTAATGCATGTCAAACTGGGGATCCTCTAAATTAAAATGGTTGAGAATCACTGCTAGAGCCGTAAAACATCTTCTCTTATGGGGGGTCCCTGGCATATCTTTTGAAATGGGGGTCCGCGGGCTAATAAGTGTCAATTTGGGGGTCCTTGACATGAAAAAGTTTGAGAACCACTGGAATAGAGTACAGAAGTCCTGACGTCACTCGTTCATCCCCTGGGTGGTAAAGTCATGTCTCTATGGAGAATAACATTGGGTCATCTTAGAATCGTTTCGTATAAGAATTGTGTTCCAAAAATAAACAAACTGTCTCGGCGATATTGTCAGGGAGGAGGTTCTGTATCGTTTATGATAGTCAGTCGCTTATATTTGAAACAGTCTGTTTCTGGCGAAAGTTTTAACTAATTCGGCGGAAGTAACATTATCGTTTTCTCACCGTCAGTTGATGCTTCATATCCATAAGAGTCAAGCCGCCGGGGTCATTCGTTTATTTTTGGAACAAAGTTCTTATTTGACGCGATATTAAACACGTCTATGGGGATTCAGAATGGGGGTGGAAAACCGCGAACCAGGTAGACAAACCTAGGATGTGTGTAAATTACGTCAGACTTCGGTGCTCTATATTATACCTCTATACCGCATCTTTGCACCCGCCCTCCTCCTCCCCCTATGTGCAGCATTGAGAGCCCTGACATTAACAACATTTGGAGTGACGCCCACTGCACTCTGGTTGGTTGGGGAAATGAAAGGTCGACTCCCACTTCCTATGCCAGGAACAACGTCAACAGCTTGGTCCAGGCTCCTATCTTTGAGCAAAACGCGAGGGAAAATAAAAGCCTGGAGATCAAGGCTAGCATGCAACTGACACAACTCTGTACCTTTTCTACAACATGTCTTTCAAATGCCTCTCTCTCTCTCTCCCTCTCTCCCCTTCTCCCTCTCCTCCTCTGACGAGGAGGCAGCAGAGCAGCTGTGTTCCTGCTGCCTGGGATTCTAATCAGATCAAATTAAACGCCATCTGAGAGACTTAAGGCCTTAAATATGGATCGGCCGGTTGCCAGGCAGGACTCAGATCAATTAATTAAAACCTGCATTTCTACCAGCACAGCCTCCGCGTCTTATTTACTACGCCAAGTCCAAACCAATCAGATGTATTTATTTTTTGACATAAACCACTTAATGCAAGGCTTCTATGTCAGCATGCTAACTCTACAGGAAGAGAAAGGCTGTCGTTTCTATTGGCTTAGAATCTCTATCGATGATGTCACTGGTAGACAGGTTTCTGAACTGTCCACACAGCCCAGAGACACAGAGAAAGCAGAGACAAAATGTTCACATTGTTGGAGAAACAACATTGTGAAATGGAACATTTATAATCAGTACTTTGTAGATATATTTAGATTGTTGTACTTTTAGTCAGGTAAATATTTTTTACAAGTTAAATTGATTATTATTACAAAACATACATTAACCGCTCCAGCCCTACAGTATGTATATGAATACTTCTGCTATGTGTAAATAATTGATGTACAAGCTCACAACGCGTTGCACCGGATAGATGTTATCAAAAATACAAATAAATCTAGATTTATTTTAGAAATTGGACATTCCACATAATGAGTGCTTTCACTTTGTGTTACAGACTTTTACTAAAGTAAAACACTTGCATAACGGGACGTTTTTCTAATACTTCCACATTTTGGTATTGATACTTTTACCTAAGTAAAAAATAAAACAATAAATCAGAGTATTTCTCCCAGCAGTGTTGTAAGTGTTGGAGCCATTTAAAGGTCTGAAGCAGGTCAGCTGTGAAGGCATTAGTTTGGGTCTCTCCTGGGAACGGGGAACACTTTGATGCTGAGCTGCTCCGCACAGAGGAGCAGATTGAGGAGGGGCTTATAGCGCCGTGGCGTTATCGCATCGGCATCACCGTAATACTTCAAGGTCGTCTGGGGACGCCGTTTAGGGAGTGATGTCATCATATTTGGGGTGGGGGGGGGGGGGGGGTGGGGGGGGGGTGTAGATTTAGGAGAGCATGATGTGGCAAAGTAAAGCAGAGCAACAAGGAAAGAAGCCATGAAAAGTGAAAATGTTAATGTTTTCTAAAAAAATCTAGAATTTCAAAAACTTCACAAAGGTCCATGGATATATCTCGACGTTAAAATGACCCCAAACATGTTGAAATCTCCCTTTAACCTATTGAGACCGGGAACGCATCTGTGTGTAACCACTAAACCATTATTTTACACTTTGGGCGATTCAAAAAAATAGCAGATCTACAAGCTCATAGCGCAGCAAAGATTTGAGTTAAAAATGTTTAAAAATATATTTATATTCAAAGATGTGCACACATTTTCAAGATTTTTCTAAAAAATAGCAGATGTACAAGCTCATAGCGCGGCACCGAGTGCCGCATCTCTGTGAAATTACACAGAGATGCGCTCCCGGTCGTAATGTGTTAACAATAACTGTCCTACATGTACATGTACTGTATGTAGAATATCAGGTTTGCTGCTGCAGTAGGAACGGGGCTGCAGGCAGTTCTGTGACATTTACAAAGATTCATTTCATGCGCTTTTCTATACTGCTGCTGCTGCTTGTGGCAATTTAGCGATAGATTCTGCATAATGAAAACATTAATGAATGAATACATACTGTACATACATACATGTAACACGGGTGGCCATTTCAGCACTGTTAACTCATTCCCTGCCAACAGTGGTGGTAAAAGTACTCAAGTGTTTTACATAAGTAAAAGTATCAATACTGCAATGTAGAAGTACGCTACAAGTAAAAGTCTGGAATAAAAAAAATTACTTGAGTAAAAGTACAAAAGTATTGGTATCAGCATGTACTTATACAGTAGTTTGGTAAAAGTACTAAAATGGTTGAACATAGCAGATCTACAAGCCGCGTTGTGGGCTTGAAGATCGTCCGTTTTCAAATAGCCTATAGGTATAAAATAGGGCTAAAGTGGTCAATGTATGTTTTATAATGTAATAATTCAAAGTAACTGCAAAGTAATTAGTAACTAAAGTTTTAAAATAATTGTAGTGGAGTAAAAGTACAATATTTGCCTCTGAGATGTAGTGGAGTAGAAGTAAAAGTATAGGCAATTGGAAATGCTCCAGTAAAGTAAAAGTACCTCAAAATCGTACTTAAGTACAGTACTTAAAGGTAGGGTAAGTGATATTTTTTGGTTAAAACAAAAAGTATTTTGTTAAAAGGTTAAAGCACTATATTGTGATAGTAATCATTGCTATAGAGTGTTTGTTCAGTAACAGTGTTAAATAGCTCTATATTGTGATAGTAATCATTGCTATAGAGTGTTTGTTCAGTAACAGTGTTAAATAGCTCTATATTGTGATAGTAATCATTACTATAGAGTGTTTGTTCAGTAACAGTGTTAAATAGCTCTATATTGTGATAGTAATCATTACTATAGAGTGTTTGTTCAGTAACAGTGTTAAATAGCTCTATATTGTGATAGTAATCATTGCTATAGAGTGTTTGTTCAGTAACAGTGTTAAATAGCTCTATATTGTGATAGTAATCATTACTATAGAGTGTGTGTTCAGTAACAGTGTTAAATAGCTCTATATTGTGATAGTAATCATTACTATAGAGTGTGTGTTCAGTAACAGTGTTAAATAGCTCTATATTGTGATAGTAATCATTGCTATAGAGTGTTGTTCAGTAACAGTGTTAAATAGCTCTATATTGTGATAGTAATCATTACTATAGAGTGTGTGTTCAGTAACAGTGTTAAATAGCTCTATATTGTGATAGTAATCATTGCTATAGAGTGTTTGTTCAGTAACAGTGTTAAATAGCTCTATATTGTGATAGTAATCATTGCTATAGAGTGTGTGTTCAGTAACAGTGTTAAATAGCTCTATATTGTGATAGTAATCATTGTTATAGAGTGTGTGTTCAGTAACAGTGTTAAATAGCTCTATATTGTGATAGTAATCATTGCTATAGAGTGTGTGTTCAGTAACAGTGTTAAATAGCTCTATATTGTGATAGTAATCATTGTTATAGAGGGTTTGTTCAGTAACAGTGTTAAATAGCTCTATATTGTGATAGTAATCATTACTATAGAGTGTTTGTTCAGTAACAGTGTTAAATAGATCTATATTGTGATAGTAATCATTACTATAGAGTGTTTGTTCAGTAACAGTGTTAAATAGATCTATATTGTGATAGTAATCATTACTATAGAGTGTTTGTTCAGTAACAGTGTTAAATAGATCTATATTGTGATAGTAATCATTACTACAGAGTGTGTGTTCAGTAACAGTGTTAAATAGCTCTATATTGTGATAGTAATCATTACTATAGAGTGTTTGTTCAGTAACAGTGTTAAATAGATCTATATTGTGATAGTAATCATTACTACAGAGTGTGTGTTCAGTAACAGTGTTAAATAGCTCTATATTGTGATAGTAATCATTACTATAGAGTGTTTGTTCAGTAACAGTGTTAAATAGCTCTATATTGTGATAGTAATCATTACTATAGAGTGTTTGTTCAGTAACAGTGTTAAATAGATCTATATTGTGATAGTAATCATTACTACAGAGTGTGTGTTCAGTAACAGTGTTAAATAGCTCTATATTGTGATAGTAATCATTACTATAGAGTGTTTGTTCAGTAACAGTGTTAAATAGCTCTATATTGTGATAGTAATCATTACTATAGAGTGTGTGTTCAGTAACAGTGTTAAATAGCTCTATATTGTGATAGTAGTCATTGCTATAGAGTGTTTGTTCAGTAACAGGAGTCTCCCCGTCTCTCCAGCTCTTTAATAAACAGAAAATATTTTTTTCGGTAGGTGTCAAAATCTCAGCCAATCAGGAGAAAGTACCAATTGTTAAGCTTCATTTTTATAGTGTTCCAATTCCAATTATACCTTGTGTAATCGTGTGTACAAGATGTAGCCTTGAAAGTGTGCGTGCGTGCGTGCGTGCGTGCGTGCGTGCGTGCGTGCGTGCGTTGTCCGGGAGGTGTGTAAATGTCACATGTAGCCATGATGGTTTCCATGGTTACGTCCACTGTCTCCTGAGGCTATGAAACATAACATTACAGTTTAACCCTTTAAGACCGGGAACGCATCTGTGTCACTTTAAGATGTCTTTGGGCTATTAAAAATAGCAGATCTACAAGCTCATAGCGCGGCACTCGGTGCCGTGCTATGAGCTTGGGTGGTCCTTGACATGAAAAAGCTATATATATATATATATATATATATATATATATATATATATATATATATATATATATATATATATATATATATAGCAACATATGCTTTAAAAAAAATACTTTTAGGATTTAAAAGACATTCTAAATCCCCCAGAAGCTAAGATTTGAGTTTTGAAAAATCGCTTTAAAAATATATATACAATCATTAAAAGATTTGCACACATTTTCAAGATTTTTCGAAAATATCAGATCTACAAGCTCATAGCGCGGCACTCGGTGTCGTGCTATGAGCTTGTAGATCTGCTATTTTTGAATAGCCCAAAGAAGTGACACCGATTATGTCCCGGTCTAAAGGGGTTAAACAGAAACAGCTGCATTAATTAGCAAAGGTCACTAATTATTCACGTGTTTCCTGAAGGCTTGCGGTCCCCTCGAGATAGAGATGGTACTGTACATCATCTGGAGTCCGGGGACCCGCCCCCCGGGGGGGTCCTTGAGGGGGTTCCAGGGGGTCCCCAGCAATATTAGTTTATTATAGCATCAAAATCACTGTAAACTGTTTATAGCTACCAACATCAGCTATTTGAAA
>NW_028155744.1:12500-15000 GCF_963454915.1 Gymnoscopelus microlampas | reverse complement strand
ATACATCAGTCAGACATGTAAAGCTCAGGAGGAAACGGAGGATTGGAAAATGGAGGGTCGATGTTGGAGGCATTATGACACGGCAACCCCGGGTGGTGGAGGAGGAGGAGGAGGAGATGGCGTTTCCATGGTGATGATGGGTTTGTAAATGAAGGGTATGGAAGTTGGGGAAATGGTGAGCCTATCAAGTCAAACGTCAGTAACAGTAGTGAGTAAACCGTTGGAGAGAGATGAAGACTAATGAACTCTTTCCTTTTAAACAAATGAAGTACAGTATGTGTGATGCTGGGTTGGTGTATGGAGTCAGTGAGTGTATGTGGAGTCAGTACTGTGTTTGTGGTTTAATGTGTTGACTTTTATTATGGTTTCAATCAGGTTTCCTGGCTCAAATTTGTGTGTGTGTGTGTGTGTGTGTGTAAGTGTGTGCATGTGTGTGTCTATATAAGACATTCTATTGTTTCTGTCTGTTCCATTAAGTTCTACTCTCTCATTTTCCATACTGCTGTGGTCCAGTCTGTTAGTTCTAAAAGACAAAATGGCTGCCAGCTGCTCCTGTTCTGGTCAAGGAAGATGAAGGAAATCCTTGAAACTGATACCGTTTGGCTGGTTCTCACTTTTCAACGGTGCGTGTTTTAATGGTTGGGAATTTTAAGAAGTTCTTATTTTCTGAGCTTTTCTCATCCCCCTTGTTCTCGGTCGTGACTTGGTCTCTGTTTAGGTGAGTGCGCGGCTGGCACCCCAGGGTGCTGTGAGTGACGCCACTCCAGGTGTGCCACAGAATAATTTAATAATATTTGGAATTTACAAATATCATACAACATTATTTGACATCAGTTTAAGTGTCAAGTACGAAGACTGATATTCTCTTAAGTTTCCTTGCGACATATCTCGGAGACATAAATTATGCTTTACCCCCTGATCGTATGCTAGTAGTAAAAGATTCCATAAGGTGCTAGAGTGAAAAGTAACAATGTAATTTAGTTGTGCCGTGGATGAAAAAACGATGTATAGGTGTGCAAGCTCAAAAAGTTTGGGGACCAATGCTTATAGTTGATCTCGAATACAGCACTAGTACTCGAGTCTTCTACTGTTGGCCCCTGAGTAGTTCCACTCTTGGCAGCAGTTTGGGATTGAAGTGCCTTGGTAATCTCTCAAGGTCGTCCTCAGACGAGCCCTCCATCGTTGCTTCCAATCATCCCGATTCTCCATACATCTGGCCAGCTCATTGGTGCTATGGGCTCCTGCATCCTTCTTGAGCGTGTCCACGTATGTTAGTGTGGGGCGTCCTCTTGACCGGTGCCCATGTGTTGGTTCCCACAGCACCAGTTTGCTGGCTGGCAGCTCTCGGTGCCTTTGGCAGTGTCCTGCTAGTCTCATTCTCCTTACAGCAATCTTCTCGCTCACCCTTGGTATTCCCTCATACAGGATTATGTTGGTAACATGAGTAATGGTCTATTCAACTAGGTGTTTAAGAGAAGGAGAGTGTGACTGAGGCCCTGTGACTGAGGCCCTGTTGAAAGTGAAAACGGCAAAATAAGATATCAGCCGGACCTTCCGTTTAGACGACAACGGCATTTTCGGGGGTTGAAACCGCAACAAAGTGAAACCCCCTTCCAGAGTGGAAGGGGGTTCTCTGCGTTAACATGCAATACGGGGGAAACGCCAAAACGTGTGATGTCATGGCTCACGCCACGTATGCTATTACATTGATGTAAACAAACAGCTGTTATAGGAAGTAGAACGGAAGTGGCTCTACGCATGCGGTGAGACAGATAGACCAGTCACGCATAACGCAACGGCACTTACCGGTGGTCGTTTTCTGTTCAGATCGTTACCGTGTAAACGTGGCCTTAGTCACGATTTCTACAGGTGGTCTGGGATTTGAACCATCAACCTTTTCAGTCGCAGACTCACTCTTACCTCTTGTCTCCTGCCATGAATGTTGACTCACCAGAAAAGCCACGTTTAATGTGTTGGTGGTTGGACTGGCTGTCTGTGTTTCCCAGGCCTTTTACAGAACTGATCTGGGTTCTAGTTTTTGGTTGCGAGTTCTCTTTCCACACTGCTGGCTAGTTTCAATACCAGAGGAATGTTCCCTCTTCCACCATCTGCTCTGACTATACTTCAGAATGTTCCATGAGAATGACTCGTAAATGAAAGGTCACAGTCCTCACGACAGCGCTATCTGACTGCTCAAATGTGGGTTCGTTTTACCGAGTTCAGACAGAGAATGACTTGTAACCAAAAGGTCAGAGGTTCGATCTCGGTGGTCGACTCTCATATGGTGTTGTTGAGTCAGACATAACAAAGCTCTGTGTCTCTTCTTAACTAGCTAGTAGTTGATAAACGTGTAGATAACTAGTTCACTAGTTTGTCGTTATTAACTATTAGCTTTAACTAGCAAGTAGCTAACTGGCGCCTTTGAGCAAGGCACCCCCTCCCACACACACACACACGCACACACACACACACACACACACACACACACACACACACACAC
>NW_028155744.1:0-10000 GCF_963454915.1 Gymnoscopelus microlampas | reverse complement strand
ACACACACACACACAGGCTCTGTGTCTTCTGATAAGCTTCTTCCACTGTGGTTCAGGGTTCCTCTGCTACCCCCATCTCTGTCTATCTCTCACTGTTCCTTTGTAGCGGCTCCAGGCGTTAGCTGTGATGCGAGTGTGTCTTTCCTCTGCTCAGAACAGTCCTTTTTATTGAAGCAGAGCTGGTGTCACGAGATAGATGACATCACGCTGACCTCTGTCTGCCTGATATCTCAACTGTCTACTACAAACCTCTTAACTGTTTCTGTCTCTCGGTCTCACTTTCTCCCAGTCCCTTTGTAGAGCTGTCTTTGTCTCTCTTCGGCTTTCTGTCCCACTCCCCGCCCTCCATCCATAGGGCTGTCACGATTACAAATTTAAGTTGATGATTAATTGTCACTAAAATAATTGTGATTAACAATTTAATTGTGTGTTTGGCATTGAACATTGGAACATGAATACAACAAATATTTCTGTTTGCCTTTTAGGCTTCGTAATCAAAAATTGCATAGGGAAGATATGACAAATAACATAAATATACAAATACATTATTTATTCAATAATTGTATACATGTAAACATAGCTGATCTACAAGCTTACAACGCATCACGAAGTGACTCGTTGCAAGCTTGAAGATCTGCTATTTCTGCTATTTTTAATATTAAAAAATGTGGTAAGAGGTTTCAACCTGGAAACGATTATGACTATTTTGTAAAAAATAATTGCGATTATCTCAAATAATTGTGATTAGACGATTATGTAATAATTGTGACAGGCAACTGTTAATTGATTGTTAATTGACTGTTAGCTGATATGATTAGGATTTGATTGGTGGTGCCATGCCTTGCTCAAAGTCACTGCGACAGGGCAACATATGGGTATCTAACCAATAAACCACCGCACTGCCCCTAAAAAAACTGGAAAATAAACATTATTTCATGCAAACTCGCTATCGTGGTTTTTGCTGGTATTTGTGGATAGAGCATGGTAACAAGCACACATTGCAGTGATAGCTTGACGACAACAACATGGAGGATCAGATCAGACCCTTCCTCACCAAGGAGTCTGCCCAGTTCCTTGTCTGCAGGCTTGACTATTGAAACTCCCTCCTTGCTGGTCTGCCAGCTTGTGGTTGCTGCCTGCTTCCAATTCAAAACAGTGATGATGATCTAGAAGGCGATCAAGGGAACCCCCTTACCTTCAGGACATGATCCATCCCTACACCCCTTCCCGCACATGTAGCTCAGCTCACACAGGATGTCTGTCCCTCCTTTCCCTAAAACACCCTGGTCAACACTCCAAGCGAGCGACCTAGACTCTTCTCCCTCCTGGCTCCCAGGCTGTGGAATGACCCCCCCCCCCCCCCCCCCCGCGGGACTTACTCTCCCGTCTTCACTCTACCTCACCCATTCGCACTCCTTATTCCTTATTGTTGCCTAGTTTTTATGCTTACTGTCTAGAAGTATGCTGCTGTATTGCTTTTGATAGCTGCTAGTTATACTATGCACTATGCAGATGTATGTTGGTTACTTGTTCACATATGCTATCTTATTTAAATAGATAGACATATTGTTTGCTTTTCCATAAATGCTAAGCATGTTATTTAGATAACATGTTGTTTAGACAGATGCTAGGTTTGATGTGTACCTCCTGGTATTGACTGTTGCACTTTTTTGTTTTATTTGCACTATTTACTCTAATATTGTGAATAAGAACTAAATGCCTAAATTGCAAGTTGTAATGACCATCTCTCCCCCCCCCCTTGTCTCTCTCTCTCTCTCATTCTCCAGTTGACATGTCCTGAGTTGGTCCGTCCAGTTAAGCCATAAAGTCGAGCTGATGGGCCCTGCTGTTGCTGCTGCTGTTGCTATAGCTCCACCATGAGCCTTCAAGATGGCGGCGGCTATGCTAATGTATCCACCGCCGCCGCTAACGCTAGTGGCAGTGCTAGCATGCGGCGGCGGCTCACGGAGGAGCAGGACTTCACCACCATGAGCCTTCAAGATGGAGGCAGCTACGGGGGCTACGCCAACGATAGCTGCTACGCCAATGTGGGCAGTGGCGTCAGCACCATCCGACGGCGGCTGATGGAGGAACAGGAGTTCACGCTGCGCGTTTACCCTGGCACGCTGGCCGAGGGCACGGTGTACTGCCCAGTCACGGCCCGCAAGAACACCACAGCCGCGGAGGCCATCGAGCGGCTTATTGAACGGCTATACCTGGAGAGAGACAAGTGCTACGTGCTAGCTGAGGTGAAAGAGTTCGGTGGCGAGGAGTGGATCCTGAACCCCAGCGACTGCCCGGTCCAGAGGATGATGCTGTGGCCTCGCAGCGCCCTGGAGAACCAGAACCGGCCCCGCGGTGGGTCAGGAAGTTCTGAGGGCGCTGATGAGGAGGACTACCGCTTCCTGCTGAGAGAGAAGAACTTGGACGGCTCCATCCACTATGGGGGCAGCCTGCAGATGTGGCTCCGGGTGACGGAGGAGCGGAGGAGGATGGTGGAGCGTGGCTTCCTGCCCCAGCCCCCGCCGGGCGGAGGGCAGCCGGACGACCTGTGCTGCCTGCCGGAGCTGACGGAGCGCGCCCTGCTGGAGAGCCTGCGCGCACGCTTCCGCCAGGAGAAGATCTACACGTACGTGGGCAGCATCCTCATCGTCATCAACCCCTTCCAGTTCCTGCCGATCTACAACCCCAAGTACGTCAAGGTGTACGACAACCACACGCTCGGGAAGCTGGAGCCTCATATCTATGCAGTGGCAGACGTGGCGTACCACGCCATGCTGCAGAGACACAGGAACCAGTGCATTGTGATCTCTGGGGAGAGTGGCTCGGGGAAGACCCAGAGCACCAACTTCCTGATTCACCACCTGACCGCCCTCAGCCAAAAGGGATTCGCTAGCGGGGTCGAGCAGATCATCCTGGGGGCGGGGCCTGTGCTGGAGGTAAGCAGCCTCATTTACTTGAATGTTTGAATGTGTGCGGAGGTTGTATTGTGCAACTGTGAACATCATGTAATGTTTCTACTTGACTGTGAGGTGTTGTTGGATTTAGAGTGAGATGTATGAACAAGTCTAGTGAGAGGGTTAAGGTTAGATGTACGAATGTGTTGGGAGGGTTAGAGTTAGAGATAGAAGTATGAGTGTGTGTGAGATGGTTAGGTTTAGATGTACAAATTTGTGAGAGGATTACAATTAAGGCGATAGTGTACTCGGTAAGAAGCAGTCTTCTGGAACACGGCAGAGCAAAAATTGTCATCTTCCGCTGCGTTGTTCCCAGATTGCCAAGTAGAACTTTTTCTTTTGCCCTTTTCTTGTTGTCTGATGTCCAGTATGGTTGGTTACGTCATGATTTCAGCCAGGGTTTCATTCATTCAATTGGGTTCCATTTATTCAGTGTTTTGCCTCTACGGTGACCACATCAAGTTGTTGTGAATTAAGAATGATTAAAATTCGAATACAATTATTCTATAGTTGTGACTCGAGTCGCGATTAATACTTTTAAGGGTAGAGTTGTTGAACTAGTTCAAGCCTGCAGGATATCCTCATCAGTCTTACCGATTTGAAGATGTGCTCAAATTCCCGGCAGGATATTTCCTTTCATTGTGTATATTGCCAATGCTAACTAATTAGCCTGGCTACAAAAATATGCCATCCCGCTTAAAAATATACAATTCTGTCTGTTTTACTTAGCTACTCTTCTTCTAAGTGTAGCTGTGGTGGCTATGTGTTTTGTGGGTAGTGTGTGTTTTAGAGAAAATGTTCCTGGGAGCTACTGCAGCTCTGCCTGGCAGTCGAGTGGCATGGAGCAACACAAAGACATATGTGGAGGATTGAATACAAGAACGCTTGCCCCAAAACACGTTTGCCCCAAGTCAAATCCGGCAACCTCGGAACAGTCGCCACCATGTATTCCTAAACGTAAACTCAGTAAAACTATGACTAAACCTAACCTTATTCCTAAACGTAACCTCAGTAAAACTATGCCTAAACCCAACCATATTCCTAAAACAAATGCTGTTGGGGCGCTGGGGCGAATGTGTTTTGGGGTGAGTTTTCCGGTTACCGGAAGGCTCGCCCCAAAACACCCCCTGACAACGGTGTTGGGGTCATGTTTGCTGGTGGTACCCATGAAAATGAGTGTAATCATGAACACTACCAGTCCAAGACAAAACCACAATTAGTTCAGTCAGAAGACAGACCAGCATCAACACACAGGGCGGTTTTCTTTGAAAGTGGTCAGGAAAAATCATACTCAGCAATGTTTCCAGTAATGAAAATAATCCCCCGCAGCTACATTCCAGCAGAATATTCCAGATTATACAGAGCGAGCAACAAAGTATGTGTAATGTTGAGATAATTCCTTAGGATAATTTCCGTTGGGTCTTTGGCAGAAATATTAGATCAAACACGACAATTATGGATAATTTAGGTCAGGACATTCAGAATACAGAGAAGCCTGGCTCAAGAAACTCAGTCTGGCTGTATTATGGGTAGAAAATAGATGACAATGTGAAAATACTGAAATTACCGGCTTTGTCGGACGTCTATGTGAACACAATTGGCCCGTGTTCGGGGGAGGGAAGCCGGGCGGGGAGGGGGATACTGGTCATTGCACGTACTCCTACGGGCTGGGGCGGCGGTGTTGGGCGGGACGAAGGCCCTACGTCCTCCCGGTGGGGGCTCCTCAGTGGCAGTTGAGTCAGTAGGACACAACAGTGACAACACAGAAATGTGTGTGGGGAGGACTTAATTGGCATAACAACTAAATTGGGTAGAAAAAGGAGCAAAACAATTATTGGCTACTCTAAATAAATAAAACTAAATACTAAAACAAAGACATATACAGATGTGCATGTGATTACATACATGATGTTTAGAACAAGCATAATGTGCAGGTGTGTATATGTTTTTTTTAAAGAAACATTACCATCATGTGCAGATGTATACGTGTTATTTAGAAACATTAGCATCATATGCAGGTGTGTGCTTGATGCCATGAGGCTGGGTAAAAACAAAGAAGGTAGCAGCCAGTGTTGCCATGTCTGCTTATTATAAGCTAATAAAGTTGCTGGTTCTCAAACTTTTTTGTGTCAAGGACCCATAAAATAAAATTGTCCACGTAGCCCCATCTGAACATTTTTTTTGTCAGGGACCCCCATACCAGATTTGTGTTGTTAAAATGTTTTTTAAAATATTTTATTTTTGAAAATAGTACAAGCTCTACAAGCTCACAATGCGTCGGATTATGACACGGTGTGAGCTTGTAGATTAGTATTTTCAAACAGATGTATAGGTTTAAAGTGCTCATGTGTTAAGGCCGATGCATACTACAATTTTAAAGCCGAAGTAAACTCGGTTTGGGAGGGGTCCCCGACCCGATTTAAAAAAACACCTCAGATCTGAAACCACAACATATACTTATTAGACCCTAAACAAACAGTTCGTGCTGTGCTATGAGCTCGTAGATCTGCTATTTTAGAAAAATCGTGAAAATGTGTGCAAATCTTTGAATATATTCCCAAAAAATGTTTTAAAGGGATTTTTACTCAAATCTTTGCTTCTGGGGTTCCCTGGAACAAAATATTTTGAGATGGCGGGGTCCACGGCCAAATACATATAATTTTGTGGGTCCTTGACATGAAAAAGTTTGAGAACCACATAGAAACATACGTTTTTCAGAAAACTGTTAGGAGTTAGAAGACAGGTTTAGAATCGGCCTCAGGTCTTAATGGGTTAAGCCACAGTTTGTCCCACGTTCTCCTGCTGTTGGAACACACACTGTAGTTATGTAGGATAAGTGTCATTGAGAGCCCAAGACTGAACCAGCACCTTACAGCCCTGTTGTGTCCTGGCTGGTGGAAAACCTAGGATATCCTCTGAATTCTGTAAAGTAAAACCATAGAAATAAAAAGTATAGAATAGACATTTCAATTCATAGAAATGCTGTGCTTCTTTGTCAAACACAGCAGAGGAAGTTATCAATCCATGGGGGCCTGTGTGACATGTTTGTTCTTTTATGTTAGTTATGGTATCCAAGCAAAATAGATGGCTGTGGACATAAGGAAGTAGGAAGTAGGGTGTTATAACTTGTATTTTTATAGCCTATTTATTGTCTGTGACATTCTACAGTGTATCGTCTCTGTCGGGTGGAGACATCATATGTCTAAAACTGTTAATTTTTAGGATTCAAATTCAAAAACAACAGTAGCAGATCGACAAGCTCAAAACGCATCGCTTTGCACCGCGTTTCGAGCTTGTTGATCTGCTGCTTTTGTGTGAGGCTGTAGTATGATCACGTAGGTTGTAGGCCCTGTAGGGCATTCATTTATGAAAAAACACAAAAAGTTAGAATATGGAGAGCAGCAGAGCAAAGATATTGTATTATCACTATCAACGTGGTACATTTTTCTATTCTACTAGAAGTTCATCCACCGAAGGCAGCCAGTGTGTTGGCCATGTGTTATTACTGGAGAGGAAGTGACAAACACCAGCGTGAATGCTGGCAGCATGCCATCCCCTGCCTTCTAGAATGTCAGCCTTTCAGACCAGCCATGAAAGGGTTTATAGAAATGTGATTTTAGCTGGAAGTGGAATACCGTCCTCGACATACAGAATCCTAAATTTAGCCTTTAGCTGTGACACATAGGACTTCTCTTAATGTAATATATTTGACCCAGAAATGGGGCTTGACACGATGTGTTCAATCTTTAGGGTTTATATCTGGGGTGGCATGGGGGGGATGGGGGGGACCTAATGGAGTGTTGACTAATCCAGTCCAGGATTATGAATCAATGATGGATTATGGATTATAGAATTTCATTGGGAATTCTGGTCAAGGTCTGCTAGAGGGCAGGCTGCCCCCTTACACTGTGAGTGTCTTTCTTCTTCTTTAATAAACAATTTTAAAAATGATTTTCACACTCAAAGACAATATTGATATTAAACGCATAACAGAACACGGCAAAATCTCACTGCAAAAAAACGAAACGAGTACAAAAAAGTCAACTCAAAACAAAAATGTTGCTCCGGCAACAATTTCCAGTGTCCATTTGCATCCCACCATACAGTCCACATCAGAATCAGACTCGGCGTGATAGTCTTTCTTTCCTTTTTTTTATATTTTTGGGGCTTTTCTGCCTTTATTTGATAGTACAGTGGAGAGAATCGGGTAGTGACAAGCAGCAAATCCGCCGGCAGGCTCTGGAATCGAACCGGGGACACGCTGTCAGGGATCAAAGCCTAAGTACGCGCCTTAGCTACTCAGCTAACGGCGCCCCGTGACAGTGTTTCATCCTGCACAAAGCATGCAGACAGGCTTGTTAATCCCCTTCAGAGTCACACCACTGACCCAGTGTATGGGTCTCCTGTTTTTCCTTAATTGAATAAGTCATCTTTTCCATAGACAAACATAAAGACAGCTATTTTTATCCATTTACCAGTTTTTAGTCTGTTTACAAATGAATGAATGAATGATTTTATTTAAGTGTCATGCCACTTCGTGGCCCTCATGGGATTATATGACACCTTTTCAGACATAGTTACAATATTCAAAAGTATTTTTTTAATACACTGGTTACAGGTATTGCTGATCACATACAACATAGATACCAACAGAACAAAACGAAACATAACATAAGGTACATATCCCCTATGGGCTGTACAACGTTTTTTTCCCCTCAGGTCCCAGGCTTTCTCTAAGTAGTTTGCCAGTTTAAATACACATTTTTCAAATAAACAGTTAATAAGTTGTGAGTCAATTGATATCCAACATATCAGCATAGTAAATATTATCAAACAACTTTTCTCAGACCCTCCAATATAAAGGACAATACAAAAAAAATTATACTCATTTTCTATTTTATTGAGATCACACATTTGGCAGGTTTGATCTTCTTCATCTAACCCAACATAACGACCTGTTTCAATATAGTGGCAGTATACCTCCTCTAATATGAGCATAGGCACAGAGTGATCTTCTTTTCTTTGTCAGGTTAAATAAAACGTAGTTTTCGGTGTAATAATCATATTTGATTTCTCTATGTATGCAATTTTGGTTTACTCCAGATCTTTTCTGCCAAAGTATGTCTGATCTTATCAAGCATCTCCTTTAGTGTTACAGTATTAACTTTTTCTAATATGAGGAACACATCTTCCACTCCATATTCACAGAACACACATGCACGAAAGTCCTCCATCCAAGGTCCATTCTGTTGTTTGTCCCAGTTAAATACTTTCTTTGTTAGTCTATTATCATTCATGTCGACTAATCTGTTCCACAACCTGGCGGTGCAGACCTTCCATTAAACCTCACAAGGTTCCCATCCCATATATCCTGAGACTGCTGCCATTGGTGCATATTTATGTACAGAACACCCAGGAAATATCGAAGGTTATTTTCTCCATTTTGCCTGCAATAATCATAGATCAAAAAGAATATTGTAATTTTTCCCTTACGGTATATTTTGCACTTTTAGATAAAAAAAAAAAACTAGTAAAGAAAACCTGGGTTACAAATGTATTGCATAGCTAAAATCTCCTCCACCATGGCTTACTTAACCTCTTCCCAGAATGTTTTTTTTATCTTACTACATTCCCAAACACAAATCTGGGATATTACCATAACATTTATTTAGCTTTTCTGTGGTTATATAATGTGCGCATTAGCCAATTATATTGTAAGAGCCTATGGCAGGTGTTTGCCATTTGTGTCTCGGCCGCTTTGCAAGCAACTTCACACTCATCAATTGAAAGCTCTTCCTCTGCAAGTCTATTTGAAAATAGCCGATCTACAAGCTCACACGGCATCTGATTGCGACGTGTTGTGAGCTTTTACACAATCTTGAAAAAAAAAGAAAAATGTGGAATATTTTTGAAACATTTTAACATCACAAATCTTGTATGGGGTCCCTGGCACAAAATATTTTCAGTCGACTTTTTTGGGCAAAAGGGAGGGCGCCAAAGATAGACCCCTGGGGGACTATCCTTGGACACCGGTCAGAGAACTATACAGTTGAGTTTAGGTGGTTAACTTCAGAGGACTCAGGGGACCCAGATAAGAATGTGTTTTTCCCCTGTACAACCCTTTAGGATAGCCTTCTCTATTAATGGGTGTGGCGGTACAGTTTACAGTATCTACCCTCACCACGGTTTCAACTCAGATTGACATGTTTATTCTGCACCTTGGCCTCCAAATCTGATTGGCCTTCCTGTTTGTTTGTTTGTTTGTTTGTTGTTCTCTGGTGGTCATTTTTTCAAACTATGGACAACATAAATAAGCGTGGTCCGTGGTGTGGACATAGGGTGATGTCACGTCTAAAATAAGCAGCTGGTCTCCATGTGTGGAAGAGGCCTGCTGTGTAAAATAAAGCTTTACTACAGCCAGAGGGTCACATGGTCTAATCCCCAACAAACCATCAGTCACACCTTAAACATTCTCTGTTCTCAGATGGAAAAAAATCATATCTTCAGCAAGACACCTGTTCAGGACATGAGGAAGTCCAACATGATCTCACGCCAAAGAGGGCATATTTCCATGTTGGTCCAAATCACTAATATTGTATGTCAATATTTGAAGTCAAAATGTAATTTCGACGTCAGGTTTGAAGTACAGACCATGTTAGTATTGATAAAAACATGGATATGTTCAGTATAATACAAGCAGAAAACAGGTTATCGGCTTGCCCGGCTTTGCTGGTGTTATTGGCGCGTCGCTTAGTGACAGTCAACGTGGTCACGGTTCAGGTTCCGGTTCGCAGCATTGGTCTGGTTATTGCGTGGGTGAAATAGCCCCTCTCTCCCTCTCTCCCTCTCTCCCCCTCTCTCTCTCTTCCACTCTCCAACTCGTTTTCTCTGGCTCTCATGCTGATCGAGCTCTCCATCTCTCTCCCCCTCTCGCTCTCATGCGGCTCAAGCTCTCCCTATCGCTCTCTCTCTCTCTCTCCGTCCCCCCTCCCTTGTTCTTTGCATTTGTACATCTGAGAGGGTTGCTTGTGTGCACCCTCCAG